>NC_139344.1:81761821-81954321 GCF_055883805.1 Amblyomma maculatum | reverse complement strand
CCACCTAACTTTCTGCCGCCCCCTGCTACGCTTTCCTTCCCTTGGAATCCAGTTTGTTACCCTCAGCGACCATCGGTTATCCTCTCTTCGCACTACATGTCCTGCCCATGTCCATTTCTTCTTCTTAATTTCTACTAGAATGTCAGTAACTAGAGTTATTTCTCTGACCCACTCTGCACGCTTTCTATCTCTTAATGTTACCCCTACCATTTTTCGTTCCATAGCCCTCTGGGTTGTCCTCAACTTAAGCAGAACTCTCTTGGTTAGCCTCCATGTTTCAGCCCCATAGGTGAGTACAGGCAAGATGCAACTGTTGTATACTTTCCTCTTGAGCGATACCGGTAAGCTGCTAGTCATAATCTGCGAGTGCTTGCCAAATGCGCTCCATCCCATTCTTTTGTTATTTCCTTTTCATGGTCTGCATCTGCTGTTACTACCTGTCCTAAGTAGACATATTCGCCGACTAATTCCAGTACTTCGCTAACTAATGTAAACTGCTGTTTCTTCCCGAGGCTGTTGAACATTACCTTAGTCTTCTGCATATTGATTTTCAAGCCTACCTTTCTACTTTTCCTGTCTAGGTCATCAATCATTATTTGCAGTTCATCCCCGAAGTTGCTTAGCAAGGCAATGTAATCAGCAAATCGCAGATTACTGAGGTATTCTCCATCTACCCTTGTCCCTAACTGCTCCCATTCCAAGTCTCTGAATACTTCCTCTAAACAAGCTGTGAATAGTACTGGGGAGATTGTGTCTCCTTGCCTTAACACCTTTCTTTATGGGAATTTTGTTACTTTCTTTATGCAGAACTATGGTTGCTGTGCAGCCACTATATATATCTTCCAGCACTTTCACGTACGGCTCGTCTACCCCCTGATTTCGCAATGCCTGCATCACCGCCGAGGTTTCTAATGGGTGAAATGCTTTTTCTTAATCAATGAATGCTATGCATGAGGGCTGGTTATATTCCGAGCATTTTTCTATCACCTGGTTGATGGTATGGATATGATCGATAGTAGAGTACCGTTTCCGAAAACCTTGATCCTTTGCTTGATTGCAGTAGGTTGTCCTGATTCTATTAGCGATTACCTCAGTAAATACCTTATACGTAACAGACAGTAAGCTGATATTGGTCTGTAATTTTTAAGGTCCTTAGAGTCCCCTTTCTTATGAGTAAGGATAATGTTTGCATTCTTCCATGGTTCCGGTACCGTCGATGACACCAGGCACTGCGTATACAGGATGGCCAGTTTTTCAAGCCCGATGTCACACCGTTCTTCAACAAATCTGTAGTTATCTGATCTTCTCCAGCTGATATCCCCCTTTTCATAGTTTCTAATGCTTTCTTGACCTCATCATTCGTCACTGCTGGAACGTCTGACTATTTTTCAATACCGCCAGTCTAATTACGGTCCTGACTACTTTGGCTATTGTAGAGATCTGTATAGAACTCCTCGGATGACGTTGCCCGCCTTGACCCTTATCACATACACAGGTTTTTGCCTATGCCCAATTTCTTCTTTACTGCTTTAAGGCTTTCCCCGTTGTTTACAGCATGTTCAATGTTCTCTATGCAATACTTCCTTATATCGGCCACCTTGCGCTTATTGATTAGCTTTGATATCTCGGCCAATTCGGTCTGGTCTGTTGGATTGGAAGCTTTCATACTCTGGCGTTTCTTAATCAAATCTTTCGTCGCCTTAGACAGCTTGCCGGTATCCTCTCTAACTATCCTACCGCCTACTTCTACCGCGCACTTAGTAATGATATCTCTGAAATTATTGTTCCTTGCCTGTAGGGTAATGTCGCCATCCTCAGTTAGAGCTGAAGACCTATTCTGTAGCGAGATCCTGAACTCTTCTGCCCTCCCCCTCACCGCTAATTCGTTGATGGGTTTCTTTCGTACTAATCTGTTGCGTTCTTTCTTCAGATTTAGGCTAATTCGGGACCTCACCATCCTGTGGTCACTGCATCGCACTTTCCCGATTACCTCTACATCTTGCATATCGGCGGGGGTTGAACACATTATGAAGTCGATTTCATTTTTAGTCTCTCCGTTAGGACTTTTCCATGTCCATTTCCGGTTCTTCCGTTTGCTGAAGAAGGTATTCATGATTCGTAAGTTATTGCGCTCTGCAAACTCAACTAGTAACTCCCCCCTGCTATTACTAGAACCAATGCCATAGTCACCTACTGCCTTGTCTCCTGCCTGTTTTTTCCCTACCTTGGCATTGAAGTCGCCCATTAGTACAGTATATTGCGTCTTTACTTTTCGCATTGCCGATTCTACATCTTCATCGAAGCTTTCAACTGCCTGGTCATCATAACTACATGTAGGTGCATAGGCCTGTACAACCTTCAGTTTATACCGCTTATTACGCCTAATTACGATGCCTGCAACCCTCTCAATAATACTATAGAGTTCATCTATATTGCCCGCTATATATACTTATTGACAAGGAAACCTACTCCTAGTTGTCGCCTCTCTGGTAAACCTCGATAACACAGTACATGCCCATCCTTCAGTACAGTATATGCCTCATTCAGCCTCCTAACCTCACTAAGCCCTATGACATCCCATTTCATGCCCTCTAGTTCCTCTAACAGCACTGCTAAACTAGCTTCACTACCTAGGTTTCTAGCATTAAACGTTGCCAGGGTCAGTCTCCAATGGCGGCCTGTCCTTCGGAGCCAGGCTTTCTTAGCACCCCCTGCTGCGTCACAGGTCTGACCGCCGCCGTGGTCAGTTGTTCCGCAGCCGCTGGTGACTGAGGGCCGGGTTTTTATGGAGGTGATCATAGGAGGTTGTGGCCAATTACTGCACCAGGGTGGCCAACTCCTGTTCTGGTGAGGGAGTGCGTTGCCGGAGGTGTTCACCGGCATCAGGTCGCACCCCAAACCTGTGTATGCAATTCCATTGACACGCGGTTTCTTTTTTTTTTTTTTCATCCGGTGGAGAATTGCGCGGCACCGGGATTTGAACCCCGGTCCTTTGCATGCGAGGCGGATGTTCTACCGCTGCGCCACCGCTGCACTCCATTTTTTTTTTCGAAATAACCTAAATCCACAAAAATTCAAACTGAGAAAAACACGTAAGTTTTGTATCCGAACACCCCGTAGCGTCATCTAAGCTATTATTCAATATGGGCCGCATTTAAAAGTAAGTCAACGCCATGATTTAGTAGCCCAATGAAAATCGTGAAACTCCAAATCTGGTCCATTTTTTTACTACGAAACTTAATTTCTAGAGTTCTTTAAAGCTCTTTTTATGCAAATCATGCTTAAATATAATCATGGTGCTAGTATGGCAGGAAAACAATTATAAATTATATTGCATGGATTCAGGATAACTGCTGTCCTCGCTTCGAAGTAAGCATGTGAAGGCGAAGAGCAGGCTACTGCTCCAAACATTTACGTGACAGCCTTCTTCAGTATTGTTCCCACTTCGGCAGTGGAAAAGTAAACTAGCTGGAACGTATGATGTGTATGACTGTTTTCTAAAATGATTAGTAGTAGCGAAATGGTAAATGCGTACAAGACGCAAAACAAAAAGACAGTTGCTATTATTGTCGTTTAATCTCTAAATGCCCCTGTTATTTCGTTTGTAATATTGAACTGTGAAAACCATTGCCACCCTGCCTAACAAAACGCTTTAACATTCAGTGTACTATAGCTGAATCCTTGCTTTATCTATAGTGGCATTAATAATCCTATCGGTATTGTCGCCTTCAGGTTTCATATTTTCCGCTGATCTTTTCATATCTCTGGCCGTCGATGAGAAAGTAGTGCTGCTGAAGTAATATATGAAACTACGGTCGAAACAGTTCGACTTATGAGGCTTAAGCTCGGAAGGACGGTTCTCAATACTAGATTTGGCTTATTTTCACCCTTACATAAACAGGATCTGACTCAGTTTTTATATGAAGAGAAATCTGCGCTCAGGCTTTTTCGGATTTATTTGGCTCCGTTCGTTCTCACAGCTTTGCGAAAGTAAGATCGATGAATGGGCTAGTGGTGATAGCAAACTTTCACTTAGGTTTGGTGACAAGGTTTCGCAAATTTAAAAAAAGGGAAAAAAAACAATTCTTAATCTGCACGGCAATCGCCAAGCTGTACATGGGCCATATTTACATAACTTATATCTTAAGAGAGAACTCTAGCCCTTTCCAGTCATAAGAGCAATGAGACGACGCCACTTCATAGCATCCGGTAAGAAAGACGCGTACCAATGCTGAATAGCAGTAACACAAAGAGAAAGAAATTTTGGGAAGGACACTCCAAGCGCAGAACGGGAGATTAAAACTCGGATCAAAAATACGGTCGATCTTCATAGATAGGCCAAAGCGATGAGGTGCGCTATCGTTATATGGCAATTGATTTGCATTGTTTATCGTGGTTTCGTTTTGTTATTCATAATAGTGTGACTTGATTTAGCAATATATCAAATGTCTTCTGTTTGTTGTGTCGGCGTTCATGGCATAGATAAAGCACAGTAGATACTTGATGATGTCTAGCGCTGGGATGCCTTCCTAGTTCCATTCTTTCTCTCCCGCTATTCAATAGAAGCACCGTAACATACCCTTAATAGAGAGCTTTAGCTTACCGTGATCCACGATCCGCTACCGTGACCCGCCACCGCTCGTTCCACTGCGCATGCCCAGACCTCCCTTAACGCCGATACAAGGCGCCCCATACTGGATGTCGGCACACAGACCTACCGCGTCGGGACCAATCAGCTTGAGCGTCCCGCCCACGCGCGGTAAAGAGTCACGGTGGCGGATCGCGGATCATGGTAAGCTAAATCTCTCTAATAATAGAGATTTAGCTTACCCTGATACGCGATCCACCACCGTGACCCTCTACCACGCGTGGTCGGAGCGCAAAAGCTGATTGGTCTCGACGCGGCAGGTCTATGTGCCGACGTCCAGTATGTGGCGCCATCTATTGGCGTCGTGGAAATCTGGGAATGCGCAGTGTAAAGCGCTGTGGCGGATCACGGTAGCGGATCGCGGATCACGGTAAGCTAAATCTCTCTAATACAACGCGATAGCATTAGAGATCTTTCCAGTGCTCCTTCTCTTTCGCCTAGGCGCTGTCCACGTGTCCGACTGTCTTTTTGCTACTGTCTCGAGCCCAGGGGTGTTGCGAAAGCATTGATTGAGTCCCGTTGGCTTTCTCTTCCTTTGCAGTGCGTTTGCTTACGGCGCATGATGTTCGTCCTCGCAATCCGTTTTAGGTCCGGCTTCATTCATGATTAACCGCTGGCTGCACTCCCTCCATCGACTTCATGCATCGCATCTCCAATGCACACAACCGCACCTCTCGTTTTTCATCTTCACATCCTATCTCCACTCGACTGCAGCTGGTGCAACGCTCCTATGTGCTTTGCGTGTATGCGTACATGCGTGCGTGTGTGCGTGTGCATGTGCACGCGCTAGCGGAAAGAGCGTGCGCCAGGTAGCTTATGCATGACAAAACGTACATTGTCTGTTGCTCGTTTTTTAGCCGTTTTTTTTAGCCAAACAATTGTTTACCAATAGAAGAGAATTGGCGCAGCCAGAACAGAAGAACAAAAAGGCAGAAAGGTTAACAATCAACGTCAAGTTTACTGCTCTGGACGGGAGAGGAAAACAAAGGGAACGAAAGAAAGAAAGAAGAGGAATGTTAAATCCGTTTTTCACATGCCTGCTGGCCATTACCACTCATGTGCACAGGGCGCTCACAGAATATTCACAGCCTTGGATGTAACCCCGTATCCTTGAAGGTTAACAGCACCTTCGTAGCTTTTCCCAGAGTTCGAGGTGTAGCTCTAGGCCCCAGAATCTTGACTTCTGTAGGGGGACGGGGATCCAAGCTGCGGAGCGTGGCAGGAAGGAGGAGTCGTTCACGTTCAAAACCAGTACACTCGTAACATATGCGTTCAATTGCCATATTGCACCCGCATCTTTTACACGCTGGGGAGTTTGCCATTGCGATGAGGTTGGAGTAGACATTGTAAACGCCGCTCCTAGCCGCAAACGGCACAGCAGAGCAGCATTACACAGGGAAAGTCCAGACAGTAAAGTCAGTTGCAGTGAGTTGTTGAGGTGGTACAAAACGGCATACCGAGCTTCCGAGGGCAGATCATCACGCCTAATTCATGCTGCGGGCAACCACTCGCATATGTGCTGTTGCGTCGGCTCTTGTCAGTGCTATCGGAAAATGTTAGCCTTGTATGCCGGCTAATCCTTTTCCTACAATGTCACCATGTCCTGGTAGCCAGTGCGGGATACTTTGGACACCTAGCTTCTTCACTCTACTGCCCACTCTTGTAGATATCTTATCTACGCTCCTAGTTGCTCTTGGCGGCTTTGGCGTAAGGACGATTTGAAACATTGTAGAGCGTTGTTAAAATAACAAAACGCATGCTATTTATGGACGTTTGATGACTGAGGAGCACGAATTACGGCCCATTCGGCGCAGAAGAGGTTTTCGTATGCAAAATGAGTTGATTAATATTGGCCTGCCTGAGAAGAACGACCACAGCGCAAGCTCTGCTAGTTGACGAGAACGGGCCATGCACGTAGCCCAACCGCCCCCTCCCCCCCCCCCCCCTCGCCTTCTACGCTGCCATTCACCACACTGTCCGAGACTTCTACAGTGTTCCGGATTACCATGGCGGGTTGCGGGAGGCCGAGCAGAAGTGCGCCCCTGGTTGGCAATGCCAACTGTGATACAGGTTACGCCGACCTAAAAACACAAGAACACCGATCTAAAAACAACCACATGAGGGAGGTAAGACTCACGATATTAGAAAGGTGTGAGAGGACTCCTTCGGTGGCTCAATAATATTGGAGTTTGGATGCTGATTCGAATATATTGGGTTCGATCACGACCAAGATGAACAAGGACCTTCGAAGAAGGCCGCCTTTGGACTTATAAGTAAATGTAGAACGCCCGCGTGCCACGCGACATCAGCCCTCGTTAAAGAACCAGAGGCAGTCAAACTTACTCAGAGCCATCCACTATGGCATGCCTCATAGCCTGTTTGTTGTTTCGGTTCTATAAGCTAAAAAGGATATTAAGTTAGCGAGATTATCTCTCACATCAAAAGCTGTTCATCGAAGGCCCTCGGACATTCTTCCTTTTTTTTCTTGACCCTCTTTTATATGGTTCACTTGTTCGCATGTGATATTTATTTATTTATTTTTCTCAGGAACGCGTGATGTTTGCCGGCTCTTATGCCACACCGAAATTTCTTCTAGCTGAGTTGACTTTTGAAAGTTACCTCCTGTTTCGGGATGTGTGCCTTCTATTTTGCTTTAGCACGCACTTTAACCAATGTTAATGTCATCCAGCTTCACTTTCCAACAAACTTGCTCAGTTTATTTTGCTAAGCTCTGCTTTCTCTTCTTTGCCCGCCAGAATTTTGCGTGGGCAGCATTGAAATCGAGGATCTATAGATTTCTGCTGTAAGTGCACCTCACAACCGCGACTACGTAGGCGGCTTACCATTAACCCCCCCCCCCCCACCCTTCATCTCTCGCCCCTTTCCCTAGGCCTGTCATGTAGAAGTCTCCTTAGAGCAGCAAAAACCACCAAATTTCGCCCACTTGCATATAAAAGTGGCAAAAGAACGCCTCTACCATACAAAAATGGTCTATGTACTTCAATGGAAAAGTTTATGGTCAGCTATGCCTATCTATAGAATGTTATAGTCGGCTATAAAGTGCCATTGAAATATCTATAGGCAGCTATAAAAAAATTTTATACCACTTTGCCTATAGCTTCTGGACCATACAAAATCTATTTAGCTAACTATAGAAAACCATGTGCCCATGAAGCTATAGACTATTAGTCATACAATAATCTTTAGCTGTCTATAGAAATTTCAGTAGCTCTAAAGCTACAGACTGAAGGCTATAGAATCAGTTATAGCAAGCTACAGAATCGTTTATGCTCCTGGAGCTATAGATTATTAGTCATACAGTTATCTTTTGCTGTTTATAGAAATTTTAATGCCTCTAAAACTACAGACTGCAACCCATAGAATCAGTTTTAACAAGCTATAGAAAGGTTGATGCCCCAGAAGCAATAGAATATCAGTAATACAAACATATTTAGCTGTCTATAGAAATTTGAACGTCTCTAAAACTACAGACTACAAGCAATATAAGCTGATTTAGCTGGCTATGGAGCAGTGTATGCTCCTAAAGCTGTATACTCTTGGTCATGCAGTTATCTTTAGCTCTCTATAGATATTTGAATGGCTCTAAAGCTACAGACTGATAGCCATATAAGCTGCTTTAGCTGGCTATAGAAAAGTGTAGGCTCCTGAAGCTATAGACTCGTAGTCATACAGTTATCTTTACCCGTCTATAGAAATGTCAACGCATCTAAAGCTACAGACTGAAAGACATATAACCTTTTTTAACTGCTTATAGAATATTATATATACCAAAAGCTATAGACCAGTAGGCGTACCCCCTTATATGAAAGAACATTTATCGTCGGTTCGAATCCCTCATGCGACTTGCTCTCTAGCTTGATTAAGAGTTCTGTGCTGTATGCAACGAGAAACCGTATGTCATCAACTACAACGCTGCACGATGAATGGATTGCGTCACAATATTGATATAACTGGTGGGAGCACTATCGCTGCATGGAGGTACGCCTGCGGTGAGTACCTCCGACCAATGATGGTTTTAGTCGTGGAGACTGCTGTCCAATTTTCAGTTGTTTAGGCATCGAATTGAAAATAAACGTCCGAACATATAGAGCATGACACACACACACACACACACACACACACACGTGTTTCTATAGCTGACCATAGAAAATGCTAAAGACTGCAGTACTTACATTAGGACACCATAATTAGTCCATAGGTTATAGACTTCTATAGACCGTTTACAGAGAGCAGTTCCGCTCCTCCCTAGCAGGTGGCACCACTAGGACGGCCGTCATTGCTGGCCTTCGGAACGCATCGACGCGCAGTGCGGACTGCTGCTCTGTGCGTCTTGTGTAAGTATGCCGGCAGACTTTTAAGCACTGCTTCTTTGATGCAGATGTCATCTTTATTGTATAAGTATTATGCGAGGAAGTAGAGCTAATGACCCTGTTGTTATTGCGGAAGAACAGGCTGTTTTCTACACAAGGTGCACATAATGGCCTCTCGGAGGTGTATCACAAGTTCATGTTTCTTTCTGGGAAAAGAAAGCGCTTGTGAGTTCTAGAGAAAGGCTATACTTCACACACCAGCTCATTTTAGCACCGGCAGTAGCCATGAGAATGCAAAAACGACCCTGGCGTCTTCTGAGGAGTTGTATAATGCGTCTTTGCACTGCTGCAACATTATTTTCGCAGGGCTTTAGGAAGTACCTTGACGTGGCTATTAATGTCTACGCATTTATAAGAATTGATTGTGCATAGAGGCAAAGTCAGTGTGGGCATGTCAGTGAATCTGCTTACTTTAATTATAGTACTGTTCCCAAGAATGCGCGATCGAATCCTGGCCTAGCTTGGCGGCTGCTTTTCGATGGAGGCGAAAAGCTAGACGCCCGCGTGTTGTGCAATGTCAGTGCACGATACAGAGCCCCACAGGGTGGGAAGCTGTCAGTGAATCTGCTTACTTTAATTATGCACTGTTACCAAGGATGCCGGATGGAATCCCGACCTCGGCGGCTGTTTTTAGATGGAAGCGAAAAGGCAGGCGCCCATTTGCTGTGCAATGTCAGCACACGTTAAATAACCCTAGGGGGTGGCAATTTCCGGAGTCCTCGACTCATAGCCTGAGTCACTTTGGGACGTTAAATATTAAAAACCAAACCAAACTTTAATTAGATAAGCACTGCAGTACATGTAATAACTGCTGAGTTTATGAAGATAATTCACGGGTCAATTATGAAATTTGCCATAATAAGATTTTTTATATCCCTGCTTGCTGGGACTACCTACTGTGGGTTCTGAATTCCGGTGCATTTTACAGTCACTTTTGCCCAAGCGCAGGTGAACGCCGCTGAGCACCTGATGCGGCCTTCGAGCAGCGTAATAGTCTTTTGAAACCAGAATGTTTACAGGAGGCAGACATTATATCTTATAAATTGTCGGGGATTACACGCACGTTCATATTCATAATGCACTCATAATGCATTATGAATATGGACTCATAATAATATTCATAATGCATTACACGCGCGTCTATTCATAATGCGTCTCAGCCAGCACGCTCTGAACTTGTGTTCGCCTTTTGCGCAAAAAAATTTAAAGAAAATACATTTGAGGGAATAATCAGTTTGCAATCTATTCAATTTTACAGAAAACCATGTTTCCCACAAAGAACGCTAGAGAGGGATAAAAAAAAACAAGCCGATGGCTGGCTGGTTTGCCGACACGTTCTAGCCAATGCAGAGAGTTAGGAGGGCGCAATAAATGAACTACGTGGTTAAATTAAATATTTTTTAGCACCTACAAACACTATGAGCATTCACATGAAGTTTTTTGGCTGTCTATAAGCTCGTTGTCCCCAGCGATAGCGGGTGTGCCGCACCGTGCAGCCGATTACCAACGCGCCGGAAGCCGTCAAACCAGAAAGCCCAAAGGCCGGCGATGGCGGAAGGGTCACATGATCAAATATGGCAGCACCCATGCGCTTGCGCTGTAAAGGGTCTATAGCAAGCTGTAACTTTTTGGGCCAAACGTCTATACATGGAAATGTCTATAGCTGGCCATAAAAGTTTCTACGCAACCATAGAAAATGCTAAAGAGTGCAGTACATAGGGAGCCATAACTCTATAGAATACGTTAAACACTTCTATAGAACAGTCTATAAAAAAACCTAAAGACTACCATAGGAACGGCTATAGCTTTTTGGGCCAAATATTTATAGCCGACAATACAAAGGCATTTCCATGGCTGACCACAAAAGTTTATACCTGACCATAGAAAATGCTAAAGACTCCAGTAAATAGGAAGCCATAAGTCCACAGAACAGGTTAAAGACTTCTATAGAACAGACTATAGAAAAACCTAAAGACAGCCTTAGAAGCGGCTGTATATATTTGGGCCAAATTTCTATAGCCGACCATACAAAAGATTTTCTATAGCTGACCATAGGAAATTTTTGTAGCTGTCTCCGACCCGGTGACGAAAAGCGGGGAGTATAAAGTGACATGATGACTAAGAACAATGGAACGCATGTTCTGCGTCAGCAAAAGCAAAGCAGAAATACCACACTGATTTAGCCTCAGTTATCTGCCCACAGCATTCTACACATTTCAAAACTCGAAACATTTCATTTCAGTATTCAGCTAAATAGCATTTTAATTTGCAAGCTTAGGGACATCTGCATATTTTTTCAGCTTTTAGCTGCGAGCAGTAATATTCAGCGAAAACCATTATGATCAGTAAACTTAAGCCCTATCGATGAAGCGATGTTGTTGGCAAGAAAATAATGCCGCATAGCTGATAAGTACGTACATTAAAAAAAAAAGGCGTCTTGCGAGTGAGTTTTCGTTTTGTAACAGGGCACGCCTTCTATGTTACAAGCACTTAAATTTATAACTGGTTGAACGCAATATTTTGATTTAAAACTGATGTTAATATAGTTTGCTAATACTGATATGATAAATTTACACAAAGTGCATTGGTAATCTAATGCTCTTAGTTGAGTATGAATTCCTTTAGCGCTCCTTTCAATTTACCAAAACTTACATGTGAAATTCTTCAAACCAATACCGCGTTTATTGTGGTTGTTGAACTGTAATAAAATTTGAACTGCTTTAAACAATATTGAAACAAATTTACTGCGCTGCTCTTCTTGTCGCTCTCGACCCTCGCTCTTTTGAACCGTCACATTCTACGCTATTTGCCTTCTTGTTGCTGGTGCTAAAGCATTAGCTTGTGCTAGAGCTTTGCTTTAAATTTTCTTACCTGATAGATATTCGTAGCATATAAAAAGGACGAGGTCGCCTTTCTTCTGCTTCGTTCCAAGACGGACGAGGAAGAATCCGCTTCATTGCAAGACGCTGCAAGAGTGCGCTGCAAGAGTCTGCTGCAAGACGAGCAGGAGACCGGCGTAAGACTTGTCAAGGATTCAACTGAACTGCCTGAAAACACTTGATTAAGATATTAGAGATAACTATGAAACTAAGCAAACCATACAAATTGTTGCCCTGGAACACTTGCGACGCTTTTTCTGCGAAATAAGGGGGCTGATAAAATCAGAAATGACAGTCCAAAAACCAATTGATCCTTGACAAAATCCTTTGACCTTTGCCAAATGGGTATAGCTACGTTTCGGAGATGAAACTATCCAATCAGTCAGAGTACTAAAACTTGAGCTATCCCGCGCTGACATAGCCAGCCGTCACGGCAACAAAATGCAAGGCATGTAGGCCGCCTCAACTTCTCGTGCTAACTCAGCTGTTCTTCGCTGCATCGCGTGCGGCTGTGCTTTGTTGCAACGCATGCGTACAGTAAGAATAGGCTGGGCGAAGAAAAAATCAAACAATTACGCGAAATTATTTAGGCCAGCCGCAGACTGCATAATAAACTGCAGATTGCGGACGTCGTCGCCTTTTGTGAGTTATGTACTCTGTGAAATCAATGCGTAAATTTTAAGCGATCCTGAAAAGCATGTCTGCAGCAGTCGCGCTCTAATGTATTTCGTTCAACTCCGCGTTTGAGCAAAAAAATAGAGTCCTGTTGCTCATCAAATGGCGCGTTGTGCTGCCTATAGTGGGTTTGTTGACTAACTACACAGTATGATCGCAGACGACACTATAAATGAATTTACGGTGGCCGTTAAGACTTCTACGCTCAGAAATTCTTTCCAGTAGGCTTTAGGTGGAAGTGAGCCGGTGTGCGTTCCGCATAACTGTAGTATTCTGCCTGCCGTTTAAAGCTGCCGTCAGAAAACTCCATATCATTCTAGTTGAACACACGTCAGATGGCTGAACGTTTTTTCTGCGGAATGAAGTGTATCCTTAAATCCAATTTAACAGCCTTCCTCCCTTCCTCAACAGTATGCTACAGCTTCGCCATAGAGAAAGAGCACTCACCGTCATTTGAGTCTGTCCAAAGAGCAGTGTACTATATTATACGTCGTGCTTATGCTGCACGGAATCGACTGCTTCTCTGACTGCCTTTACTCGATGCTGATGTCGTATAAAACTCGCAGCCCTCCACAAAGACCTCACTCGTCAGGAAGCTAAAATATGGCAAAACATGCAAGCCCGCATATACTACCCAATCCAGCTCGACACAATAAGAGTTACTCCGCGCAATACTCCACAAATGCATGTCTGGCCTGCGGAAAGATTTCCGACATCGTTTGAAAGTACCCCGAGTAGCGTAAAGCGTACAGGTTACAGGAACTCAGCCATTAGCAGCGGGAGGCGAAGCTAGCTCACACTGAGCTCCCTCTTCAGCGCCAGCTGATGAGTGTCGGCCTGGAGGGTTGTGTTCGCCAATGGTTTCCTGGACCAGGGGGAACCACCCGCGTAATTACTTTACATTAATAAAGTTTATTCTCTCGTTCTTCCGAAATTTCGATGTCAGGGCAAAGTGAGAGCACAATGCTGGTGCCTCTGCGCACGGCGGTTTACAGGATGCATCTTCCACTATTGTTTCGCATGCTTCCACTGCAGTAACGAAAAAGAACGTCGGAGATGGCATAGCGCGCTCGTGAAGAGGTCAGCGAATATGTTAGCCCCCCAGCCGTGGGTTTGAAACACAGGCTCGGGGAAGTTTGGGTCTTGCTGGCTTCAGCCAAGCACGACTTCACGGATGTATCGTCGGACTGAGAGTCATAGTGTTAAAGCACTGAAGGAAACTGTATTGCTCCTGGCGGGGCTTTCACTTCAAGATTATATGGCATAACGGCAGATTCCATTCTTAGAATTACACAGGACATCATAAAATAACTTACAGCATTAAGAAAAGCGATCGATGGCTATTTAATAAATTGCATACTACTCTGATCGGCATGGTGTCTTTGAGGGAATGATAATTGAGTATTTGATTCTGCAGTAGCATTCATTACGGAATGCAGAGCTTAAGCAGTTTATCAGCAGTTTAAAGGTACAGTGTAGCCTAAAATTAACTCAGTCAAGATGAAAGAAAGACAAAAGATTGAATAAGAGTAGCAGAAAGGCTTCGCTAGATCGCTTTCAGAATTGGTTTCGGTTTTCTATTCGTAGTTGATCAAGAGGGCTATGAAATACACAAAAATTGCTATTCGGTTGCCTGTGTTCTGAGTGCAATAGTTTGTACGTCACTTGGACTAAACTGAGGATATTGTGTGCAAGCTGCATCCAACGTTCTTGTGTAAATATTTTATGAGGAGGGCTCTTGAGCTGTCCGTACCCTTAGCAAAAAAATACTACCGCAGAGAAACTGTAAAGATGATGAAACTGTGTTATGGGAATTGCGGCCTGTATGGAAATTAAATATATACGTACAAATATGGAATACCACCTTTGCAGCCCTTATCTGGCATTTTCCTACATTAGCTGAGAATGTACAAACTGTAAGTGAACTGCGGAAAAGCTATTTTGCTACATGCAGCGGTAAAATATATTGAAACTGGCGTAGTAAAGCTACAAATCCATGCAGGTACTGTTAGGCAAATGTGATACACGTAACCTGCCATAGGAAAATCAGATCTAAAAGAAGTTCAGCGAGCGACTATGTTGGCAATAGATTGGCATTAGAAGGATGTTGTCTAACCTTATGATTCAAAGGCTTGAATTTCAATTGAAATACTAGGTTCTGTTTTCCGTATTCTTAAAATAATTTTATTTTTATCCAGGCAGGTAATGGCTCACCCAGCCACACATACCATGCTGACAAATGAGGCGTAAAGAAAGAGAGCCTAGTGCAGTCTGTAGTAAAGCAAATATTATTTATGAATCAGGGACATTTTAACCATATCATTTATGCGTGAAATTAATAATAGATGACCAAAAATAGATCCTTCACAACGGTCTTACTTCATTACTCCGATATTCAATTAAACCCGCGTCCGTTTTTTAAATTGCATTTCTTCTGTTTGATAACATTCTACAAGCTTAAAGAGGTACGGACACAAAATTTTTGTGTTGTAAATAGTGTGTACTGATTATGAAATCGCGTTACGTCCTATCGTTATCAGATTATTAGTACGCAGAAATTTCGGTTTCTACTCATAGTTGCCAGATTTTTACTTAACGGCTAAAAACAGAAGAAACAGCATTCAGATGTCTCGTGCACCAAAAACTTGTGACGTCAACGAGTAGGCACGTCGTCTATTCTGTTTGCATTGCGACGCCGCCATATGCTCTCATGGCGGAGTCACACTGCGGAAACTTTTGGTCAACTGCGTCCGCAAACATGAAGTTTGTGTCGTGTTGATAATCTTGTCCTGCCGCACCAACCGAACTATTCAGAAACATGTCGTCGCGGTCCGCCAACATCTGTCGCCAATTTGGTCTGACAGGTGGGCAACACCGTATCACACCGCGAAAACTTGTTACTCGTAGCAGCACAGATGCCAGGAGCCGCTCGTTTCTATACAATTTCGCCCCAATTCCTAGAGTATTGGAGGGCCTTGGAACAATTTAATAGCCGAAGAGGCTTTGACTATGAAGGAGGGTAAGTAAATGCTCGCGCGTTTATGTAGTTTGCATCCGCTGATGGAGGCGCCACTTTCTTCCGCCGTTTTGAACGCCGCTTTCATGTGTGCGAACCAGTACATGTAGAGAGAGGTCGGGTTGGGTGGTGGGATTTAACGTCCCAAAGCAACTCAGGCTATGAGAGACGCCGTAGTGGAGGACACCGGAAATTTTGATCGCCTGGGGTTCTTTAACGTGCACTGACATCGCACAGCACACGAGCACCTTGCTTTTCGCCTCCATCGAAAAGTGGCCGCCGAGGCCGGGATTCAATCCAGCATCCTTGGGAACAGTAGCCGAGTGCCGTAACCACTGCGCCACTCCGGCGGGGTAGATGTGGAGAGAATATTCGCAGATTTAGCGAATGAAAACTTCCATTGAGTATAGTTTGGCACTGAAATAGACCATTGCTTACATAGCAGGACGCGCGTATACGATCACCACGATACGCCGTTATGACTCGGTGCGCCGAGAATTGCTGCAAGCTCACCGCGACAGCAGTAGGCGCTACTTTTGGACAGCGAATTAGGCCGGTTGAAGACGCTCGTCGAACACACGTCTTAGAACCTTATTTTCCTATCAGATGGGCTTCCTATAGAGTAAAGCGGGGACGAAAAAAACCTTTAATTACTACAGCGTTGACCCGTCCGTTGCCAAGTACCGTCCACTTCTGCAGGCAAGCTACTTTTGCTCGAATAACTACCAAGGAATCCTCATAACATTTTTTCTTTTCTGGTACGGAGCCAAGGAGCGCTACACTGCTGCGCCGCCCGACCACTCCAGTCTCGGCTACGGCGACCGACAACGCCGACCGTCGCATTCCCGTCGGCGGCAGTCTCTGCAAATTTTAGTGAATGAAAATGGGCATCAAGTATAGTTTGGTTACAGTGGCTACAGCGAGCCCTCGTGTCGTCCGTGCGTTAGAACTGTTTGAAAGTTATCACGCTGGTCAGAGCCGAAAGGAGCCGACCAGCAAAAGCAAGGTTACGTCGGCTGATGACAACATAGCTGAAAAGTCAAGAAAAGTCAAGAATTGCAAGAAAGCTTCGCAATGACGTCAAAAATACCTGATTATGTTTTGCCAGTGAATCTACGTCACATTCAATGCTCTAGCGATGGGTCGAGAATATAAGAGAGAGCATGTCCTTAAACTTTAAAATAGGATTAAAATATTTTCAATGCATCACTTGAGTTTAATGCTTGAATGTAATGGTCTTTACACACAGAGGAAGCGCATAAAAAGCTTAGCACAATCTTGTAATTTGACGTCTGTATCCTTGAAATGCTATATCTTTAATGCAACATTTTCTTAATTTCGTTCCGCCAGAATACTGTGCTCAGTATAGTCGAAGGCCTTATAAAAATCAAGAAGTGTACCGTTAGTGCAAAGCACCTCTTCAAAGCTATTCATACTACGTTCCTTGACGTGTTCCTGAACAGCGTCGATTGTTTTTCCACCTTGAAACTTCCGTCTTAAATTATATGGTATATTTTGGGCCTTTAGAATATTGGTCAGCCTTGTATAAATTAAGCGTTCCAAGTATCGAAGGCATTTCTACTTCCTCGTCTAAATATGCTCTCATTTCAACAGGTAATATAGCGGCTTGCTGAGCGAGGTTACAAACATGCACACGACTAGTGGAGTGCAGCCCTGATGAGACTACTACTAATGTCGTCATTTCCTGCCAAATGCGTTTTTCTTATTGCTTTATTTTAACTCTCTTGCTGCATTGAAGCACTAAATACATTGAATAGCTATAAGTCGACAAAATATACAATTGACAGACGATGCAGCTTGCACGATTCGCCGGCTAATACTGAAGCCCGTGTTAATAAAATATGCGTTAGATTAGACTGAGGTGATACGGCCGAAAAGAAAAGAAATCTTAAAATCCGACGAAATGAGGGCTATTTTTTTTCTTTCTGTATGGTGATGTCACCTATTTTCCGACTGAATTAAGGAGAGTGCATAACCCTTAACGATCTTTATAATGGTTAGCTGGTTTTGTTTCCTTCAGATCTGTATTACCTTTATGGTAGGACATTTTTAGCTCTGTGAAATGAGCCTGGTGTTAAAAATAAACAAGCACCAAGTTCTTCCTGTTTAAACGTCTGCACAAAACGATCTTTTGTTCAAAATGCAATGCGCTTTTTTACTACCGTTCTCTACATTATTACAAGCAAGCTGGAAAAGTTCCGTTATAGTGTTGAAGCGAGTTCTCCAAGAAAATGTTATATGCCTTAGATGGAGTTCGTTTCCCTATGTAAACATCGTTCTAAGATTCTTCAGCCATTAATGAGCTGGACTGGATAACATTGTTCTAGTTTATTATACGTCGGATAGTTTGATTTTATCCAACCCTTTTTGAAATAAAATGAAGCCATAAAAGGGGAGACCTTCGCTCTAACTAGTCGTAATTAGCCTCCATAAAAGGGGAGACCTTCGCTCTAACTAGTCGTAACTAGCCTAGACGTCATCTCACTACAAGTCAGTTCTTTTAGCAGTGACTAATTTTAATAGTGCCAGATCATTTCAACAGTTTTGCAGCCATATGATAGGACAGTTCAAACAGGTCTGAGGACGAGCAGTATTTAATAAAATATCAATTGCCAGGTTACCGATTATCATGACATTGCAGTCATTCTGTCTCAGTGCACTGAAGGAACGACTCGAAATCTGTAAGAAATGCAAGCAGTAATTATCAAGCAGTTCGCTGCATTAAACGTATACTATATTGTGAATGCAGTATGTAAAATGTTTCAAAACTACCACGAACAATTATGCATTCCTGGAAGAATTTGTTATCCTCTGTCTGTACGTTTGTACAAAGATGTACCGCCATATGATTCCTCCTTCTTAACGATGGTAGAGATATACGATACTGCCAGCAATAGGAAATGCGCCCTTTGTATGCCTGTGACCTTTGTAGGAAGAATTTTATCACTCTCTCTTTTTCATACAATAAATTTGAATCGATATATTTAAGTGGTTGTAGCTAAGATAACATGAAGATGAGATTATGTGAACTGCAGAATTATATGCCGACAAAAAAAAAGGACGCAGTCTACAAAAGTTCTTGCAATTGCTAGCAGATAATTAGTTTGGTGGTTCGGAGTGTGGGGCTAAGTGTTCTCAAAGCGATTCGGGCTAGGAGAGGCGCCGTAGTGGACGGCTTCAGAAGTTTCGACCACCTGGGGCTTTTTAACGTGCACTGACATCGCACAGCACACGGACGTCTTGATTTTTCCCTCCATCGAAAATTGGCCGCCGTAGCCAGGATTCGATCCCGCATCCTTGGTCACAGTAGTCGAGCTGCTTAACCACTGCATCACCACGGCGGGGTGACAGGACACTAGTGTCTTAACGCTAAGTGTTTCATTCGTACAGTAAATGTTGTCGGAAAGCTAATCGAATATATACAATAAAACTTGCTCCATCATCTTGCACTCACCATGCCGACCTTAGTCCTTTCCTTAGGTCACAGAACACGCCCATCCGCTAATCTCGCTTCAAATTCATTTAGATTAACGTATACTGCAAAGATAGGTTAAGAAAAAAATTGCGTACAGCGAAGGCAGGTGGCGGAAATAAACGCCTCGCTTCAGGCTCAATGATTAAGTCATTTAGCGAAAATGAAAAATTGCAGTAACCATACAAAGCCTCCATAAACAAAGTCTCGAACCCCGTACGCCTCATCCCGCGGTGACGGTCGTCTATTCCAGCTGCCGGAACAAAACCACCCTAACAGCTTGACGAGCCCTCAGGGGGTCCAAGGTTCGGTGGAGCCAAAACCGAATCTGTCGTGAAGGTGCCAGCGCTTGCGCCCCCATTTCCTGCGCCTACCGAAGCTAATTCAACACCGCGCTGGCGGCAATCCCCTTTATAGTTCACACGGGCGCATGGAGGTTGAAGGATGGGAAGGGCAAGAGTTCATTAACCTTGTTCTATAGCGCTCTGATGCAGCACTTGTCAAGGTCAGAAAGGGACAAAAATCTCCGTTTTTAAGACGAAAGCGTCACTGTCCCTGTTGTCGGCGTTGGGAAAGGAAACCCGTCACGGCTGCAGGCGACTGGAAGTGGTTGGCGTGAGGCTACAAGATATGACTGGCCGTCAGGCTGCGCCATTTCATGAGACTGCATAAGATAGCAGGCGCGCCTACTCTGGCAGCTGCGTTGATATGTGAGGCTTAGGTGGGAACTGAAACCGCTAGGACAGTCCAGTCATAGAGGCAGTAGTCCTTAGACCACGCCGGTACTTCGTACGGCCTGGTCAAAGCCAACATTTTTAGATGAGAAATTTAAGGATGCTGGTCAAAGTGTGACTTTATCTGGAGTGATATATTTCACATAACGCGGTAGCTAGCTTACGACTGCGTGCTAATGATTGTATGTGAGATAATGGAGGTCCATGTTAAGGTCGGTTTGGTTTATGGGGTTTAACGTCCCAAAGCGAGCTCATGTTATAAGGCATTAGTGATTAAACGATTAGCAGAGTGCATGTTGGCGAACAAGGACCATAAAGGGAAGCCGCAGTCGGGAGCCAATAACGCTGTGGTGTCATACGCTTGTCAGTGTTCACCCGTCAGCTCGGTTCTGTGGCTACCGCCAACCAAGCCGTAGCTGCAGCGACAGTCTCGCGTCCGCGAATAAATGTAGAGGTCCCCTCCTTTTCCGGCTGCATGGACGTAAAGTCAATCCAAGAGTTCTTACAAGAGCTCGAGGATTATCAGACGGCACCGGGTTAACCAGACGACGTGGTGCTAGCGCAAGTGATTCCCGTAGCACCTGTTGAGACCGCGACGCGACGGAGACGCTGCCAGCCGGCCTTCCAGTCGATGGCAGACTTCACTGATCGATTCCGCGCCGAGTTCTTGCCGCCTGATTACGAGCGCCGGAAGCTTGAGCAGCCTCCTCCAGAGCCTCCAGAGGAGAGCCTCCTCAAAGACGTACGCGCAATGCAGGAGCTCTGCAAGAGGGCAGATCCCACGGCAGCCGATTTTGAATAGGTCGCGCGCGTGCTTAGGCAGTGCCATCCTCGCTTCGAGCCGTATTTGCGGGGACGTGATTTTGCAAACCGTGAGGCCCTAGCACAGGAAGCGAATATAGGAGAGTTTTAGAATAGGGGGCCCTAAGCTTTGGCGCCCCCAAGAAGCTTGGGGCGTCGAAATGCGCATGCGCAGAACGTAAGGCGCGCTTGGGGTCTTAGATTAACGATAGGGGCGGCCCCTATTTTTCGGAAATAGCGTTCGCCCCAAGCCACCGTTGGGTCGCTTGGGTTACGGCAACATGGCGGCGACCGGACAAGCGGCGGCCGCTGGCCTCGGCACACATTCGTCGTCACCGCTCCATGGTGTCACGCGTTCATGGCAAACGAAAGGCCAACGAAGCTTATGCTATGTCTCATAATGCCCGCACCACCAAATTTTAGCAATAAAACGCCCTATATTTTTCGATTGCTTCCGGATTTACCGAGTTGCTAGGCCTAGCGAGTTCGCCTCGTTTGGTTGCCATGGGGACCAGACGGCGGAAAGCGCGGAAGGTTCAAATGAGTTTCCCGGCCTCGGCCTGGATTGCCAATTGGCCTATTTCGTCTTGTATGACAAAACAGTTTATATAACTGGTAGTTTTAATATAGTTTTGTGCAATAGTAGCACTTTTTGATGAACAAAATAGCGTTGTTGGCTCTTATATATTTAAATGCTTTTTCTTGGTTTACCGTCGTGGCGCTGCAATCGACGAACGCAAGCCCGGCTCCGCTGCGTCGGGAAAACCCCTATTCTAAAACTCGCCGCTCGGCTAGCACGTTTGCCCCGCCGCACGCTATTTCCTTGGGGGCCTCAAGCCTTGGGTCCTCCTATTCTAAAACTCCCTATAGTCTCGCTGAATTGCGCTACCAGCCAACCCCCAGGGCAGCCGAATCGCTAGAGCCAAGATGCGTCTGGGCCGGAGGCCGAGACTCCGCGCTGCGCACCAGAGGCGCAGAAGTAATGACGGTACGGAAGGAAAGGCCAGCGGAAGCCTCCTCGATTCCTCGCGCTCTTGACCCCTACGCGTTCGAGCAGCGGCGTCGAGCTGGGCTTAACAGCGACGTCCGCGTAGGCGCGGAGAGAGGGGAAAGAAGTCCACAACCGCTTCGTGGAACGCGGAATCCCCCTACGGCGCGGCACGTGAATGATCGGCTTTACTGGAATTGCAACCAGCCGGGCCACGTGGCACGCGAGTGTCAAATAAGGCGTATGCAGGGAAACGCGGACCGCTGGCGGCGATAATTGGTAGTACCAGCCTGTCGCCGTCGGCGGGAGAATGTCGCGGTAGCCACAGCGGAAAATGGGAAATGTTCCCCACGCCGCGTCACCGGACGAACGCACCGGCGGCGCAGAGGCTTTTGTCCCCCTCGCCTGCAGAGAGCATGGAGTGTTGTTGTGCTCAAGCCCTTTTATGATAGTGCGGTTAGCTGCTCAAAGCTACTCTGCACTCGTTGACACAGGTTCAACGCTGTCACTGGTCGGTGACGACGTGTTCGAGGCCTGCCGTAGATGTAACATCCGTGTCCGGCCAGCCGAAACCCCTTTGAGCCTAGCAGCCGGGACGACAAAAGCGGAGGAAGCAGTGCTTCTCGTGGTGCGCTTTGACTGCAGAAAGCGGAGGCATTGCGTCGTCTGCCTGCCCGGCTTATAGCAATACCAGTTATTCTGGATAGACATTTTCTTTCGAGCGAAGGCATTGTGCTCGACATGGGAGAGAGCTGCTATCCCTATCGCTACGACCCCTTTACCCCTCATTCCCTTTGTTAGCGCACCCAAACAGGAATGCGTTGCCCAGCGGGCGAGCGTCCACGCTTGTGTGGAAGACGGCTCCTCCGCGATGCTGAATGGTAGCCCATTAGAAGCAATTATCGCGTCCTTCTCAGGACCCAGTAGTCAGCACCGAAGGCTCGTGGAAACTTTACTCCTATTTTCGGATTGCTTTCAAGAAAAACCGAGCAGAACCGACGTGCTTCAGCATGAGATTGAAACGGGTGATGCGCACCCTTCCAGATGCAACCCGCCCCCTTGACGAGATGATTGATACCGGTGCGATGAGACCCTCACAAGGTCCCTGGGCCTCCCCAGTGGTTCTAGCGCCAAAGAAAGATGGTTCGGTCAGGCTGTGTGTTGATTATCGAAAGCTAAACTTACTGACGCCTACGGTTGCGTACCCTTTTCAGTCGATCGAGGCTGTGATGTATGCGTTAGGGAACGCAAGGTTCTTCACAGCCCTGGATGCAAGCAGAGTGTACCTGCAGATCGAAGTGGTGGAAGGTGACATTTAGAAAACCGCATTTACCTGCCACTGCGGGCTCTTCAAATTTACTCGACTCCTGATTGGTTTATTTAATGCAACGAGCACGTTCATGCGATTGCTGGACAATGTGCTGGGCGATGCAAGGTTCAGCTACGCGATTACATACCTCAACGACGTCGTCATATTCTCACAGTTGTTCGAAGAGCACCTCATTCATCCGAATTCTGTTATTGAAAGAATGAGACGTGCGGGTCTAACGATCAACCCAAAGAAAGAGCAGTTGGCATCAAAGAGAGTGAACCTCTTGGGATTTGTGGTTCATGATGGCACTTTGCGACTTCATGACGATGACAAACTGCAAGAAATTCTTAACTACCCCTGCCCGATGGACGTGAAAAGCTTGCAAAGATTTTTGGGAATGGTTGGTTTCTACAGGCAATTCATTCCTCGTTGTTCAGAGCTAGCAAGGCCGTTGAACCAGCTGTTGCGGAAAGGCTCCAAGTGGGTCTGGGCAAGGAACAGAACGACGCATTTGCTGCCTTGGCTCACGCGATAGCGAATACCGCTAGTTTGCGCCTCCCCGACTTGAACAAGCAGTTTTTCTTGCAGACAGATACTAGTGATGCCGGTGTAGGCGGTATTTTGTTGCAGGAACACGAGGGCAAGCTGCGCCCTGTCGCGTTCGCTAGCCGTACGCTCACATCGGCGGAGCGGAATTACTCCGTGACCGAAAAGGATCGCATTGTCAAAGTTCGACATGTACCTAGACGGAGCGGTTTTCACCGTGCAGACAGGACACCAAGCGTACTTTCGTGGTTAAAGAGGCTGAAAACCCCCAAGGCAGACTCGCGAGATAGGCGCTGAAGTTGCAAAGTTACGCGTACGCCATTGGGTACCGCCGGGCACCATGAATAAGGTGGCCGATATTTTATCGCGCGCACCGTGGAAGGCTGGAAGGAGCGCATCAGAGGCGCAGTCCAGCATTGCTGAATGCGGCGTCGCCGCTATTGAAGAGGAGGAGAGGGCGGACGCGAGTTTCTCGCCCTGCTTAGTTAACGAGAGAAAGGAGGCGGACAGAGGTCTCGCACTGTGCTGCTAGAGAGAGAAGGTGCAGCAGCTGGTGGCGGCGACTGCTCGCCTGTCGAGAAATGAGGCAGATAGAAATCTCTCTTGGGGAGTAGTGGTCAGTAGGGGAAGAGCTGAATGAGGCCCAGAAAGCAGGCGGTCTATGCCAGCGAGTGCTGACAGAGCTTGCGAGTAGTGCCGCTTGCACCGGGAACACTGAGGGCAAGTACGACGTATATCTGCTGGGCGATAACGGCTTACTGCTCCGCTACATCCCCCAACTTGGCGAGGAAGAGGCGATTGCACCCCCTTTCCGAGTCGTGATCCCGAGAATGTTGCGAAAACGACTCCTCCGGTTTTTTCATGACTCAATGCTGGCAGGCCACGGCAGCGGCAGTAAGACGTACGACAAGTTATGTATGCCGTGTCGCAAACTGGCCAGATATGAGAAAGGATGTGCTGGGTTACGCCCGTACATGTCCTGTTTCCCAGGTAGGCAAGCCTTGAGCGGCGGTGAAGCCCGCTGGCATGATGGAGCCGGTAGTTAGCAACTATCCGTGGCAAGTGGTCGCGTGCGGTATCATCGAACCCCTCCCTCGCTTTAATCCAGTAAGTTTAATTCATGTACAAAACATAGTTTGATACCCTTCTCTAAACACTGTTCAGTTGTCTGAGCTTTATTCTTGTACTCTTGTGTTTCGTTTTACTTGTATGATTGTTATGGACTCAGTTTAATGATGTGTATACCATCCTATATGATACCATTTTCAGACCCCCTTTAGTATGTCTATCCGCTGCAATGCTTTGCTGAAGGGAAGAAAGCATATACGCATTTTTTTTATTGTAAACAGTCGCCAGTCGAGCTAGTTGATTCTCAACAGATGTTAGGAAGCTGGATGACCTTGCTGTTGTGTGTGAAATGCGAACTTCTCGAATGGACGATGATGCGGTTGAAGTCATCTGTGATGTGCTTTCAGTATAACTCGCTATTGTGTGTGAAATGAGGATTTCTTGTATATTGTATAGACTGTGATTCCATTGAACTCATCTGTGATGTGCCTTCGTGGTAATGCGCATACAACCCAGAGTCAACAACGTATGGACACAAGAATTGATGTGACGGTGCACAGACTTCGAGAAAAAAAATTAAAAAAAAAGTAGCTATGGTGAGCGATTGTGGTGGCTAAATTGCCGGTGCCGGAACTGGGGATCGGAATTCGCGTATGTTCCGGGAACCACCGACCTCTCCACAATTTTGCCTGCTCGTGTCGCCTTTTCTCCGAAAACCGGATACAAGAATGGTCGCTGAACGACACGCTGAAATGTGAGGAAGACTCTCGAATGACGGCTACACGTGCGCTGTTGCGGGGATAGCCAGGGTTCCGGGAACGCGAACGAAGGACCCGAGGTGACAAGGAAAGCAACAGAAGGACGGTGGGGCCGAGAGGAACCAGAGACGCTCTAGAGCCGGTCAACCCAGCCTCGTCTCCCGAGGGACGACTGCCTGAAGATACGAAGACGGCTCGCTAGTCCTGGCGGCGCGCCTATTGAGCTCGCCGTGTACACCGTCACCATCAGCGCTGACTGCAGATATGTCCATCATCTCCCACCTCAAGCACCGGATCATCGCAGTGGCGTCCAGACGCAACCTCAACACCGCCGGAGGAGTGGGACCATCCAGCTCTCATTGAATCTGTTACTGACCCTATTTAGTGTATTATTCCTGCTCTCCACCCCGAAAAGAGCCGTATAACCGGAACACCACAACGTCGCGCGCATGTAGCAGGAGGATCAGTACGACAAAGGTCGTCTTCACGTTCTTTTCAACACGGGAGACCTGGTACTGAAACGAACCCACCAACTTAGTCGCAGAGCGTGGTTTCGCCACGTCGCTAGCGCACAGGTGGGTTGGACCACTCGAAGTTACGGCATGGACTACGCCTCTCACCTACTAGCTGCGATGTCGACGAGCGCTGAAACCGCTGGTCCGGTGCTCGTCGCAGACTTGAAGGCTTACCACCTTCGCAAGGACGATAACTGCGGAGCGGTGGAAGCTCAAGGCGATGCAGTGATCTCCCCCCAAGTAAAGCGTACAGGTAGCAGCCCGGTTCGCAACCGACGCTATAACCTAAGGCCAAGGTAGTGCACTCCGTCCAACGTCTATGCTTCTTTGGAATACATTCTAAGATTTTGCAGCAGCCAGAGGAACGCCACTCTGGGGCGGGAAACCACACCCAGCATATTGTTACGGGGATGTACTTAATGTAACGGCACTGCGATGGGCTGAACTCGACGCTAAGACTTCAGTAGCCGTGCAGTATTCGCTCTGTCAGCGTCGTCCTCTTTCTCAACGCTTCGTCGTGCCCGCGTTCCTCGGTCGTCGTCTTTTTCAGTGAGCATATCACTTTGGTCCCGCGTTTCCCAGTAACACTACCCCCCTCGGCAAAAGGCAACGTCCCGGTGCGTATTAGGCGTGCGGTCTGGAGGGGGAGTAGTATGGCTTGAGGCGGGCGACATGTACGATTTCGGAAGTGGGTGTAGCAGTCGGTGACTTTGGGTGGAGCGGTGCAATCTCATAGGTCACGTCGGTCACTGGGCGTAGTACACGGTAAGGACCTGTGTAGTGGAGCAGAAGTTTTTGACACAACCCCACACGACAGCACGGAAGCCAGAGCAACACCAGAGATCCGGGAGGATAGTGCACATCGCGGTGGTGAGCGTCGTAGCGGCGTTTTTGAGCTTCTTGAGAGATGGTGAGATTTTGACGAGCAATCTGGCGAGCAGCGTCGGCTCGGGCGATGGTATCGCGAGCATAGGTTGTGACGGGACCAGCGGCGGGAAGCAAAGTGTCGAAGAGCAGTAAGGGGTCTCTTCCAAATAGAAGATAGAATGGAGAGTACCCAGCAGTGTCATGACGCGAAGAGTTATATGCAAAGGTGACAAATGGCAGACTAATAACCCAGTCGCGATGACTGTCGGATACGTACATTGCGAACATGTCGGTGAGTGTACGGTTAATACGCTCCGTAAGGCCGTTCGTCTGAGGGTCATAAGCAGTGGTGAACTTGTGCCGAACGGAGCAAGAACGAAGTATTTCCTCAACAACTCGGGAAAGAAAACAGCGGCCACGGTCGGTAAATAGTTGACGGGGAGCACCATGGTGAAGTATGACGTCGTGCAAAAGGAAGACAGCAACGTCTGTGGCGCAGCTGGTTGGAATGGCGCGAGTGATCACGTACCGCGTGGCATAATCGGTGGCCACAGCGATACATTTGTTTCCTGACAAGGACTCGGGGAAGGGCCCTAGGAGGTCAAGGCCAACACGAGAAAATGGCTCAGTCGGGATAGCAATCGGCTGCAGGTGTCCAGGTGGTAGCACAGGGGGTTTCTTCCGGCGTTGACAGAGGTCGCAAGCGGCTACATAACGTTGGACAGAGCGGTAAAGTCCAGGCCAGAAGAAACGCCGGCGCACGCGGTCGCATGTGCGTGAGAGGCCAAGATGACCAGCTGTAGGGGCGTCGTGCATTTGTTCGAGAACGGCAGAGCGTAGGTTTTGGGGAACGACCAGCAAGTGCTCAGCGTCATCAGGTCGCATGTTGCAGTGGTATAGCGTATTCCCATGAAGGAAGAATAGGCGAGGGAAGAGTCACGGCTGTGTGTGCGGAGGCGGTCGATAAGAGAACTGAGGGTTGGGTCCAACCGCTGTTCGTCGGCTATGTGGGAAAAGTCCGATATAGAGAAGACACAGGGGTCCGACTCATGGTCAGTAGAGGAAGGGGGATCGACGGGATAACGGGACAGACAGTCTGCATCCTGGTGAAGCCGACCGGATTTGTATACAACGGAAAAAGGTATACTCCTGCAAGCGCAGTGACCAGCGGCCTAGGCGGCCAGCAGGATCCTTGAGGGAAGAGAGCCAACATAAGGCGTGGTGATCGGTGATTACAGTGAAGGGTCGGCCAAAGAAGTAGGGTCTGAATTTTCCAACGGCCCAAACGAGAGCCAGGCACTCCCGTTCCGTAATAGAATAGTTCTGTTCCGCTGATGACAGGAGACGACTGTCGTAGGCAATAACGCAATGTTGGCCGCGTTGTCGCTGTGCAAGAATGGCACCAATCCCGTGGCCACTGGCGTCGGTGCGAATTTCCGTCGGGGCAGACGGGTTGAAATGGGCCAACACGGGAGGATTGGTGAGAACAGCGTTGAGGGTGGAGAATGCGTTAGCCTGCTCTGGTCTCCATGAGAAAGGAACACCTTTCGTCAGCAGATTGGTGAGAGGACGAGCAACAGCGGCAAAGTTTGGGACTAACCGGCGAAAATACAAGCAGAGTCCTATAAAGCTGCGGACATCACGGGGTGAACGGGGAGATGGAAAAGCACTGACAGCGCGAACTTTGTCGGGAGGGGGTTGCACGCCGGTGGCATTCACCAAATGGCCAAGCACTTTAAGTTCGCGGCGACCAAAACTGCACTTCTTTGAGTTCAGCTGAAGTCCGGCATGGAGGAAAAGTGCCAAGATGGAAGAAAGGCGATGAAGATGGCTTTCGAATGAGGGCGAGAAGACAATCACGTCATCCAAGTAATATAGACAAGTCGTCCATTTGAAGCCATGGAGTAAGGAGTCCATCATTCGTTGAAACGTAGCAGGGGCGTTGCAAAGTCCAAAAGGCATAACCTTAAATTGCTAAAGTCCGTCGGGTGCGACAAAAGCTGTCTTCTCGCGGTCCTGTTCGTCGACAGAGATCTGCCAGTAGCCACTACGAAGGTCGATGGAGGAAAAGCAGCGGGCTCCATGTAAACAGTCCAAGGCATCGTCTATTCGCGGCAGCGGGTAAACATCTTTCCTTGTAATCTTGTTCAGATGTCGATCGTCGACGTAAAAACCCCAACTGTTGTCTTTCTTTCTAACGAGCACGACAGGAGATGCCCAGGGGCTGTTCGAAGGTTCGATGATATCGTTGCCCAACATCTTGTCGACCTCCTGCGGGATGACTTGGCGGTCAGAAAGGGACACACGATAAGGCCTCCTATGTACAGGTTTTGCATCGCCGGTGTCAATGCGGTGAGTCACAACTGATGTTTGGCCCAGAGAACCGGCAGCAAAGTAAAAAATGTCGAAGGATAACAAAAGGTTGTGCATGTCCTGAGCATGTTCGGGGCTGAGGTCAAAGGTAATCATTGCGGAAATAGGGTCGGTAATTGTGGTGGGGAGTACGGGTGTTGGAAGGGCGCTTGAATGTGGGCCAGGAGCGAGTGCACAAATGGTGCAGTCTGTGAGAGGGGACAAGGTAGCAAGGGATATTCCTTCGGGGAGGACTTGGGGTGACAGACTGAAGTTCAGGATAGGAAGGTAGGTGCTGTTCTGTGCAACGTGTACGATGAGATGAGGAAGAACGACGTTGTGGTCAAGAAAGACCTCGGTGATAGGGCAAGCAACATAGTCACCGTCAGGCACAATATTGTTCAAGGAGGGTCCATTTAAATGAGGGCACCCCCCTATTTTGTCCTGGTTTGTGGCCCATGGTCATAACTAGCATGACCATGCTAGCCGTCTTAAAAGAGCCGGCTTTGGAGCCCGCTTCCCGGGCTTGGAGTACAAGCCTCAGGGAGCCGGGTGTGCCCGGGGCGGAAACGCCTGCTGAAAAGGGGTCCCGGAGAATCTAGCACGGCATCACGTGGGCAAAGGGTCGATAGCGATATGGAGGAGCAACTCAGGGCCGCTGTCAGGCGTATGAGCTGCCGAGTCCACAGCTGGGCTGTGGCCCCGAGGAAGTGGCCGCTGCCGGAGAGGGACCACACTGAATAGTCCCGCCACGCCTGCTGCTTCCCTGCCGCCTGACGGACCAGCTGAGCGGAGCTGGTGGCTGCGCTTGAGACGCGCGCTCTTCTACTGATCAGCTGAGCGGGCATCCCGCCAGAGCCAGGCGACAGGCTGGCTCGTTGGACGCCGACCAGGGCTCGGATATGCCCCGGCTGTTGCCGGAACTCGGGTCGGAGTTCTAGAGAGGGGAGGATGTGGGGACCGCGCCAGCCATATTTGAAGGGAGCGCGTTTCCCGCGGCTACTGATGCGCCGCCCCTTTACGCCTTCCCTCGCCCCGCTTGTTCCGGGATAACCGGTCCCGCGCGGGGGCTATAAAGGGAGGCGCACGCCATCGTCTCTTCGCTTCAGTCTTGGTTTTCCCTCTGGCCGCTGCCTGGCTGGTCTCCCGATGACGACCTCTGACCTCCCGCATCTGCATGAACGGACAGTGAGATAAAGATGTTTCTTCCATGGCCCGCTGTGTGCAGAGGAATCGCCCACAAGGGCCCATGAAAAGCTCTATACTACAATTACAAAACGCGCACCGCCAATAGGTATCCCCAATCAGTCCTCTCTCCAAAGAAAAATTTTTTAACCTAGCTCCATTAGCACCGAACATGTGGCCGATAAAAAATGATGGTCCTCTTCTCTCCCATCAACTCAGCCTGCGACAGAAGAAGAAAGAAGTAGTTTCGACGGCGCCCCACCACTCCCCGTTCCACTCGCCTAACTTGGGAGCGTCCAATAAGCGGGCATACCCAGCAGCCCCACTGACGCCAGGGGAGAGGCTTGCCTACGGCAATGTGTCGCACAATTCGGCTGCGAGAGGTCGCCAGGGACATTTTCTAAAAATTATTTGCAAAGTATCGGTCTCCGTAAAGCTCTCAAATCTTACTCGGAACACCCACAAAGCCTACCACCTCTATATATGAATTAGTTGCATTAGAATTTTAACCAAGTAGCATTTCAGGAGCCGGTTATATTGCATAACTTCTTTAAAACAGCAACTTCTCTTTGTATAATTACTAGCTTTGTATGAATTTGTAGACATGAATACAGACACAAGTCGTCGGCCTCCACAAGTATATTTCGCAGGACCCGCTCAGCCAAGCTGAAAGGGACAGCACACCGGCGGCATTCAGTTGAGAAGTAAACCAATCTGCACGTGCTTGACAGGCGTGCTGGGGCAGTGGTCGTCTTCTGAGGCCGGAGCACAGTGTCATGCCATGCCCCCCCCCTTTTCTAGCGATGAAGACATGAGCGAAGAGTGAATAGCGAAAAGCGAATACTGTTGGCGCGAAGTGTACGCGGCGACGACTGACACTGTCGGGAGGGGATGCAGCTGCACAGTTGGCGAGACATCGGAGAGACGGTCAACAGAGGTGTGTCCTTCCGGCCGTTGATGAACGAGGAAAGTGCTTTAGAAGCACGCCGGGGCACCAGGAACTGACCATCGTATGGTGGCCGTAAGGGTGGGCGTACGGCGTCGTGGTGAACAAAGACGTGAGTGCACCACTGAAGGTCGCGGGGAACGTGGATACGACGAGAATACTGGCACTAACGTAGTGGAACGACAGTGCTCATAGCGCTACGCAAACGGCAGGCGTAATCTGAGACGTCAGCAGGCGTGGGTGGCGAAGGCTCGAAGAATTCGCCAGGGCAACGGAGATCAGGGTTAAACCTTAGCTCTGCTGCACAGGTAGAAGATTCACTGCGAAGTGCGGTGTGGAGACCGCTCATGGCGAAGGGAAAGCGGAAGCCATAATGAAGCTTTCTACTGCCGGTGGAAACGTCCAGTGACATCATTGGAAATCGTGCGGTAAGAGGTCGTCTTGATGGAATTGACGCCGAGGAGCCAAAATAGGTTGGAAAATAATTTGGAGTTAGACTAACGTCCACGATAAGTCGTAATAGGGGAAAGGACACCGTAGCGGCTTATTCAGAGTGTGCACGATGAGTGCTCCTGCGATCGACTCCGTCGTTATATCCAGAAAGGGCATCGCTTCATGCCATCTCTTGCACCTGTCAATGCAGGTTAAAATGTAGCGATGATTCCCGCACGACGGAAGAGGGCAGACAATATCGTCGTGAAGGTGGCTGAAGCGGGTCTCCGACAACAGGAAGGTGCCAAGAGGAGTTGCAGTGTGTCGATGCATTTTACTGAAAGCTGCGGCACTTGCTCGACCAGCGGCGAACTTCGACGTTGATGAACCTGATTTGATGCTACTAAATACGCGGTCAGCGTTACCGGTCCAAGCGACAAGAGCGGTCGGCTTGCTATGGCCCGAAAGAAGGTCGTGGTGAGCCTGCAGTATTGCAGCGTTGCGAGGAATGAAGCGCCGATAATAGTTGGCGAAGCGATGAAATTCACACAGTTGCCAGGTGGTTGTGGGCCGGGGAAGCTGACTGATGGAGGTTACGTGACACGAGCAAGTAACGAGCGAATGCTAAAAGCGTTGACGCGGTGACCGAGAAAACCCAACTCTGCAACGCTGAACCCGCTTTTCGGTCTGTTGACCACGAGACCACAATGGCACGCTATGTTCTTTCAGAATATCATTGCCAGAACTAATTAGCTACTCATATCATCCCGCTAAGACTTTTATCCTGCCTTTCGATGCATTTTTCTATTTTCCTCATGTTCGCACTAACTGAAGGTCCAGGTGCAGCCAGCAGCTAAGAGACATCCTGCTATATTGACACTTTTGTAGCAATCTTTAATGTACCAATACACTAATTGATTGATTGATATCTGGAAGGGCTGCCATTACCCCTTATAAGACTGACTGAAGGACTGCCCAGAAAAAGCGGTAGCAGTTGGTTCTTCCATGGACTTATGATTAGGTTCGAAGGCTGAGTAGTACAGGTATACTCGAGGGCAATTTTATTATTTCATGGTGCAGAATGATCGGGAGCAGTTGAGCTACTAGACCTTTGTGACCAGCTCATGACCGCGTGAGAACAGCACACTTGTGGAAGCCTTCACCACGAGCTGTCCACGAGTATATTCTAGTATATTACCCGACTACAGAAAAAAAGCGTTTTAACCTCTACTGTTAGTTGTGATTCACCGTGTATGGCAGCGCTGCCTCCGAGATTTCCGAACGCCTGAAGCTAGCGCTCTTCCATTTTTCTGAATTTCTATCGCTGTGAGCTATTTGTGATCTCGTCATCCTTCGGGATGGCGGGCGCACGACCCCTGCGCCCACCCGCCACCATCGAACATGCTGCGGCGTACTCAACGGGTCACCTCAGCATCGCGGTCGTGGAGCTTCCAGACTCGGCAGATGACTCCACAGTCACTGAGATGGATTGTGACAGCAGCTACGCGACTGTATAGTCGCACCGCCTGAGAAGGAAGCTGCGCCGAACATCAATAATGAGTGAGACACCAAAGAAGAATGCTGAAAAGCAAGTGATCTTTTCCGTGGCCTTCGTACCAACAACGGCAATGGCGAATCTGAATGTTATAAACAGACAGCACCTGACCAGTTTTTCGACCAGCTGGTTCCCGGTGAAATTGACGAAGTCAGAATTAGCGTGGATGTCAAATCCCAGGCTACAGTGGACAAGCTGAAAGGAATTGGAGCTTTTGGCAACATGCCGGTCCGTTCCTTTCTTGCACATGGGAAAAAGACTACTGCGGGTGTAATCACCGACGTTGACCCCGAGATAAGTGAAAGCGATCTCTGCACGCTGATCAAATCTACGGCGCGCATTGTGGATGTTCATAGTTTCGACCGCTCAAGGTGCGTTAACTTAATCTTTGAAACTGAATCCCTCCCGTCCCACGTTAAAGTGGGCTATGTGAGACACCCAGTTCGGATGTACGTTCCAAGACCTGTTCAGTGCCACAAATGCCACAAGATCGGACATGGGAGTGCCGTTTGTCGAAACGAGGTATCCTGCCGTCGATGCGGCGGTACGCATCCTCATGACACGTGCCAGACGGAGACTATCAAGTGTGCGAACTGCTCGGGTGCCCATGAAGCAACGGCTAAGGACTGTCCTAAAATTAGGAACGAAAGACGTATACTAAAGAAGATGGTGCGAGACAACTCGACTCATCAAGAAGCGGCTGCATCTATTCGTCGTAGCAAACACCGTTCCCGACGCCGACACAAGGAATCGGAAGGCAAGCCTAGCCTGAATAAGTCAACTTCAGAGTTTACGTCAGCTCAGGTGCCACAACAGATTGAGTCTAATCCCGTTAAGAATACTCTTGCTGTAATGTCACAGGCAATGTCACAGGCCAAGGATCAGACAGAAGCTGTTGTATTACCTGCCGCCTCTGATGTTGAGTGTACTGCTCTACCATCAAAGGCTATCTCCAGGCCTCATCCCAGTTTGGTTGTCACACGTGCTGAAAATTGCGACAACCTCGACAGCCAGCAGGTGAAAGAAATGCTGAAACAGCTGGTTCGTTCAATGCGGGTGCTGCTCTCCAGCACCAACACGCAAACAGAAACGTTTGCTGTTCAGTTTTTGCATTGGAGCCGCTCTTGGCGGCATTGCAATAATTCACAATGGCGCAACAAACTAATGCCACCTCTGTGACGATGCACTTGCGCCGCAGTGTAGTGATGCAATGGAATGCCCGAGGCCTGCGTGGTCGGCTGAGTGACTTTCGACAGCGGGTACAGAAGTACCGCTTTCCCGTGATTGTGATCTGTGAGCCCAACATGCCGTCTGCTTTCCGCCTTTCTGGATATGTTCTGCTGTGGTCTCGAGAAGCAGACGAAGCAAGCAAAGTGCTGGTGTGTGTACGCCAAGACATTGTGCACGTCCGCCATGCTCTGCAGCCCCACAGCACGAACCACATTTGTTTGACATTAACCCTGGGAGGACGAGTATGTTCTGTAATTAGCGCCTATATTCCACCGACAGATGTCTTGGACAAGTCATATCTATTTTCAACAATCCAGTGCTGTACAGCTCCTCGTATTATTGTGGGGGACTTTAATGCTCACCACCCTCAGTGGGGTAGTGCCATAATGAGCAATCGAGGAAGAGACCTGGCAGACTTTATGCATACGCAAGATCTCGTTAATATAAACAACGGCTCACCGATGTTTCTACGCGGAACAACCTACAGCAGCTGCTTGGATGTGGCGTTTGTTTCCAGAAGCCTCCATCCCTCTGTTTCTTGGTGTAGTGATGTGAAAACACATGGGAGTGATCACATACCAACGTACGTATGCATCAAGTGGTTTGCACCTGCCCCTTCGCCTCGTGTGCAATACACCGACTGGCCCGCCTTTAGGGCATCGGTGGAGATTTCCAGCGTGGACCTCCGGTCACCATCTCAAATAGAGGGCCTCATTACTTCATCTCTAAGTGAGAACACTCGCTACGTTTGTGTGCCGATGTCAGTGTCCAGCATCGACGTGAAATTCGAGCGACTTCGCGCGATCCGTCGGCGAGCTGAAAGGAAGTACAGAATAACGAAATCCGCGCAAGATCTCGCACTTTCTTGCAAAGCTAAACGACATGCTCTACGCCACCTGGAGAGGTTAGAACGACAACGTTGGAGGCAGTTCTGCTCATCACTGGATCCCCGTAAGCCCCTGTCGCGTATCTGGCATGTTGCAAGAAGCTTGCGCACACCTCCGCGAGAAAGGCACCCTTTTCGTGCCCTGGCCCTTTATCAAAGCCGCAATGAAGTTGACGTAGCTGAAGATTCTTGTAAAATGGTTGTGGGCACAAACCAGGCACAGTTACCAATTTCAGAAGTTAGCGCGCCACCTTCGCCAAATGATCAATACGACGTGCCCTTTACAATAGCTGAATTAGACGCCGCTCTTGCTTCTTGTCGGCATTCATCTGCACCTGGTCCTGACGGGATTACTTATACAACCTTATCAAACCTAGGTAAGGATGGCAGAACTGCACTACTTAATTACTTCAATGATATATGGGCTTCTAGTACTGTTCCTGAACACTGGAAGATTAGCCGCCTGGTTGCTCTTTTGAAGCCTGAAAAGCCTCCTCTCGAACTTACCTCATACCGGCCAGGTGCCCTAGCAAGCTGTGTTGGAAAAGTTATGGAGCTAATGGTGCTGACAAGACTGGAGTGGTATCTAGAGAGTAATGATCTTTATCCGAATATGATGACTGGATTTCGCCGCGGACGCTCTTCCATTGATAGCGTCATCGACCTTGTGGCGACAGTAGAACACGAAAAGCATCACCGTCGACTAGTAGCTGCTGTCTTTTTAGATATAAAGGGAGCTTACGACAACATCCTACATGATGCTATTCTTGATGCACTTGATGACGTGGGAGTTGGTGGCCGGCTGTACTTGTGGATTGTAAGCTATCTCAGTGGCCGCTCTGCTTACATGACTACGCCTGAAGTAGATACTACCCGCTTTCAGGTCGGTCATAGAGTTCCACAGGGAGGAGTCCTCAGCTCAACTTTATTTAACGTTATGCTAATTGGCCTGGTGAGTGAACTGCCAGCTAACATCCACATAAGTGCATATGCTGACGACATCTGCATCTGGGCCTCTGGTTCGACGCGCCCACAACTACGTGCGAGATTGCAACGAGCTGTGTCATCGACATCGATGTACTTACGGCGTCAAGGTTTATACTTAGCGGCAGAAAAGTGTGCAGTGATTGCGTTTACGGGGAGATGTGTCAGCTGCTACCCGATTACCCTTCATGGAGTTGTAATACCATACGTCTCCAGGCACAGATTCTTGGGAGTAATTATTGACCACCGACTATCTTGGTGGTCAATAATTACTCATGGTCAATAATTACTAATGTTACTATGGTGAAGAAAAGGCTAATTAATTTTTGCCATGTACTTCGTTACATAGCTGGCATCAAATGGGGTCCAACTGAGCGCTCCTTAATACGGCTTTACGAGACCCTGTTTGTTGGCTACATCCGGTACAGTCTTCCTGTATTTTCTAGTATGAGCATTTCATGCTTGCGGACTTTAGAGAGCGTGCAATCACAGGCACTGAAAATATGCCTTGGACTGCCTAGATGCACCTCTAACAAAGGTACAATTGAAGAGGCACATGCTCGCCCAATATCCATATACTTGTCACACGAACCACTTCGTGTATATTTACAAGCACTTACAAGACACAGTTTTCACCCACTCAGCAAGATTCTGGATGAAAGGCTGGACTGCAGTTTTACAAGTGCACTCCGCTGCCATCAGTCGCAGGTACCGACAGGATATGCCCTCCCATATCGCCCCGCCCAACCACCTTGGACGATGGATAAACCTTTGGTGCACCTTCGTGTTCCCGGAATACTAAAGAAATCAGTGGTACCAATTAGTGGACTCAAACAACTTACTCTGGCGCACATCTGGTCAGAATATCCTCATTATATTCACGTATACACCGATGGATCTGTGTCAGCACAGGCATCCGCTGCAGCTGTGGTCATACCAACTCAGAAAACGACTCTGCATTTCCTTTTGGGACATACCTCTACATCAACCGCTGCTGAACTTGTAGCCATTCGGGAAGCTATTCGCTACATATGTGGGGAACCACCTCAAAAATGCTGTATATTCACGGACTCAAAAACGGCAATTACAAATTTTGGAAAACTTCTTACGCCACACTGCCTATCAGTCCCTGGCACTAAACATTATGGAGCTCCTCACATCTGCCCAGCTGCAAGGCCACAGGATAATGTTTCAATGGATCCCTGCCCACTTCGGGCTCCATGGGAATGAACAGGCCGATGTTGAAGCGAAAAGCGCACTCATCAATAGCCTCCAAACAGCTGTATCTTTTTCAAGAGGTGAGACGACGTGCCTTCTTACGAGTCGTATGAATAATGCTACAGCAGCTTACTGGGCCCAGCCAGACGCCCGACACATTCTAAGAAGGCGTGATCAAACATTAAAATTTTATGTTTCGCGTGATATTCCGCGTCATCAGGCATGCTTACTACATAGACTTCGTTTAAACGTGGCTTTCAAGCACAAGTACTTACATTTAATTGGACAGATTGACTCGCCGGAATGTTCAACTTGTGGCATCCCAGAGACTGTGGACCATATAGTATTGATGTGCCCAGCGTATGCGCGCGAAAGGAGTGTGCTAGCCGCTTCCTTGGAGCGTTTAGACAAGATGCCTCTGTCGGAAGAACTGCTGCTGGGCGCTTGGCAGGACAAGTGGAAGGGTGTCCAGGCAGTGCGTGCTCTTTGCCGTTTTTTGTGCGCCAGCGGACTTGATTCGCGCTTGTAAACCAAGCTACTGTGTCTGTATATGTATTTCATATGGATTCTCCCACATCGTCATCCATCATGACCTTCTTTCTTCTTTCCTTCCCCTTCCCCAGTGAAGATTATCAGGCCAACCTCTCTGCCTTTTCCTTTCAATAAACACATCTATCTATTGAGCGCCAGTCGTCATGAGCTAGCGACCTGAAAGATGAGGAAGATTCTATTCTATCGCCTCAAAATTTGCCAAGCTATTTTGGGAACACAAATAATAATTAATAAGTTATATATCCTACAGTCTAAATCGGCATCATGAATTCTATTCTTACACCTGCAATGAACTCTGGCCAATCCACCACTGTCGGTATGGGCCATATGCACCAAAGGAGAAGAAGTGTGGCGATGGATGTACCTGACGCGGGTCCAGCAGCGACCGCCACAACGGACGGGCCACGGAACACACCGGCAATTGTGGTTCTCGTGGCCTTCTACGCTGCTACTTTGGCCGTGGCCATATGGGCTAAGACCCGCATCCAGGAGCCGGACGACGACGGCTCTGGCAACCTGTACCAGTTCCTGCTTTTGAAACGCCGCCTCGGGCCGCTACTCGGGACCGCCACCATGACCGGTGAGTGAAGGCTCGCATCATGCACGTCATCATGGCCTTGTGCGACGCTGCAATTCATTTGCTGCACGCATCCGCTGCAACAGTCATTTCAACTCTACATCTGTGCTCAAACGACCTGCATCAGTTCCCTTAGGTTTGATGCTAAACTTTATGCGCTATATGCTGGGCCAACTTTACATAACCTTTTAATCCAGTATTATCCGAACTTTGAGGCTCAACCGCTTCCTATTTGAGCCTAAACTTTCTAACCGATAAGACGAAAGAAACCAGAAACACAATCTCCCCAGTACTATTCACAGCTTACTTAGAGGAAGTATTCAGAGACTTGGAATGGGAGCAGTTAGGGATAAGGGTAGATGGAGAATACCTCAGTAATCTGCGATTTGCTGATGACATTGCCTTGCTAAGCATCTCGAGGGATGAATTGCAAATAATGATTGAAGACCTAGACAGGAAAAGTAGAAAGGTAGGCTTGAAAATCAATACGCAGAAGACTAAGCTAATGTTCAACAGCCTCGGGAAGGAACAGCAGTTTACATTAGGTAGCGAAATACTGGAAGTAGTAGGAGAATATGTCTACTTAGGACAGGTAGTAACCGCAGATCCGGACCATGAAAAGGCATGCGAGCTTAATGTAACCAAACTTTGTTAAGCGAACTAAGCCCCAATCAAACCATCTGAAGGCTGTGGAGGGTCACCTTGCCTAGTTTGCAGCAGTTTTCTGTGCGTCAAAGTAGGTTAATTACTAGGCAATAATTATTTAAATAGTTGTTTATTGGCTCGAGGAACAAAGTGTCAATTTAGAAGTTACAAGACGTCTAAAGAACCGGTGCTTCTATCAGATATGATTTACGTAGCCCTATTTATTTGCGCTCAAAGTGTGCTATCACGTGAACAGCTCCTGGCTCACTTCTCTTTCCCAGTGCATACAGAAAGCTTTATCGTAGAGAAAGAGGGAGAGAGAGCGCACTGAGACATATTTCGGACCGCCGAAGTGACACCGCTTTCACGTGGATTATAGCCGGTAAAAGTTCCATTTAACGTAGAGGGTAACATAGTAGCATTTTTCAAAATTAACTAGAACTTCTGTGCTATGTCTAGTCCGTGATCCAATATCTAAGAAGTTAGCTAATACGTATTTATTATTAAATAAGTTTGGAGAACAAAAATTACTTCAGACGTCTCTGTGCGACTCTCAACAGGCCTCAGTTGATTTCACTCGGCTAGTACACACCGTCTGTTTTAAACCCTAAGCTAAATTTAGCTTGGACACCTGGCATATAGTTCATCGAGCAACTACCTTTCTTCTGCATCTGCATACTGCCTTTGCAAAAATATACAGCCACAGATATTTGCTTCAAAGCCCCATAGTACGGCTCTCAGCACCTCTGAAGGGGCGAAGCTCCGAACAGGTGAGGAGGTGACCTTTCTTACCTCCGGAAGATTTTGGACGCGGACAATGCGATACAGAATCCCCCCCCCCCTCCCTCCCCGCCCTATCCTCATCGCCGCGGTGGTAGGGCCAAGGTGTTCAACTGTTAAGATCAAGGACGTGAGTGCTATATACCGGCGGCAGAGCACGCATTTTGATGTAGGTGAAACTCAAGGTGCCCATGTACTGTGCAGTATTAGTGTATGTTAAAGAACGCGTGGTGGTTGAAAGTAACCCAGACCCTCCGCCACGGCATCCCTCACAGTCCATAACTTGGGATGTTTAAACGCCCTCTGTGCTTTGCTATCATGATGTGAAACAAACCATGCATGCTGCAGGACGCTTAAAAAACCGGTGGGCTGCTATTTATGGAGGAGAGGTTGGTAAATATAACGAGAGGCCGCTAGAGTTGGGGTATAAGAACATCTCCCGAGACTCTTCGTCCTCTTTAGAAACCTGTGATAGCTTTAGCGGTGAAACGAAAACTGTAAGATCTTCATTTCTCATAAGAGCGACCACTCAATGACGAATATCGAATGATCTGGACCTTCAGGCGGCCACGCGGGACACATGACTTCACACAACCACAGAAGAAACATTCTCAAGGAACCCGTCTGCACCATAGATAGAAAGCGGAGTGTTCCCACATATAGGAAACTTACTAGACTTGGCCATTTTCACAAGTTTTACTGTCACCCCCTGCTCAAGTCTATCATCAGCACCGCCCACAATACATCTAGCCGCACGCACCAAGAAAAGACCGTTTACTCTCCGCCTGCCCGGACATCTGCGCATCTGTCATCCTTTTTGTTCGCACCCCACGGGACTGGAATGACTTGCCAAACACCGTTGTACTTCATTCCGACCCATTAACCTTCAGATCAACCATGGAATGCTTCATGTACTCGTCAACCCGTCAACCACTCCCTCATGTAATACCCCTGAAATGGGGCCTTTGAGGTATCAACAAATAAATAAAAATAAATAAATATCCGCGTTGTGACGTATGAACCTGCCTTGCTGTTCTTGGAGGTAATCTGTCAACGCTCGAGTCGAGAGGATGGCGGTTGAATTTCTGGCCAACCGGTCTCGTTATATATATATTTCTCGGATTACCTCCCTCATCGCCAGTAAGAACCCGTGTTTTGACGACACTAATTAAGTAGGGTGTCTACAAGGTCCCGTAGAGTACCCAGGAAAAGCTGTAGGAGGTTGCGCGACGGAACTAATCGGGCAAGTTGCCCTTATTTGATTATCTGATATTTGTAGTCGTTATGAGCCATTCAGCGCCGCTGAAAAGCTGTAGAGCCAAATTTTGTTAATTGTTTTCGCATTTCGCTTCATCGTGCCGTATATTGTGCTGAAAGCAACTGGAAGCGGGAGAATGAACCAAATGACCAAAAATGAGGCATGGCTGGCTTGGGCATGGAGCTACCCTTCTGCGGCAACAACCAATGCGGCCGTGTGACAGCAACCATGCTTCTTCACTTCATTCAGCAACAACCTCATAGTTATTTTTTCCCTTGAGGGAAGCTTCAAGGTCACAATGCAAGCTACGCCATAGACACTCGCTCGCCAGGCTTCTCAAACGCGTTGTCGTGTTCAATATTTCGTAGAGTCAGCGCCGCTTAGAGAGTGCGACATTGCTGTGTGGCGCGTTTATGCTAGTAAGTGGCATCGTTGAAGTGTTTTGACATTGTGGAAGTGATTTTCGCCACAAGTGTTGTGACTACATCCCCCAGTACTACGTCACCCGGAACAGCTAGCGCCCAAGGCAGTGTACCAAATGAGTCTTAAACACAATAAAGAGCTACAAAACTTGGCCCTTGGTAACAGGAGTAAGTTCATTTCTCATATTTACAAGGTAGAGGGAATAATCTGTTTTCGAGGCCTGGCTTGTTCAAACTGTGCTCGGCATGTACAGCGCCATGCCTCTATCAGCTCGTCTGTATAAAGTGATCGAGGCTTACATAGCTGCTTCAGAGTCTCAGCGAAGACCTGTTTATCCTCGCGTCGACGTCGTCCATACGGCTCGCTTCGCTAGGGTGTCGTAGCGCAGTCGCTGTGCCAGCAGGGGGTAGATCGAGGCGCTACTGCGCCTTCCAAAAATATTTGTAAACCTGCAAGACATCGGAGCGAAGTGAGCGGAGAGTTCGGAGCCCCGAGGCTGCGCTTAAAAAACATTTCCGGTGGACCGAGCGTCTTTTTTGGCGATTTTCTAAACCGTGAGCTAGCGAAGCTTCTGAGAGGCCAGAAGTCTCTGTAGCCCAAAAGGAAGGGGTAGGAAAAGTCCTGCATAATACACTATAATCATCCAGACGTCAGCGCAAGTCCTCGATACTCTAGCTGGTTTCGAGAAGGAAACCAGCCAGAGCATCGGAAACCAAAATGACTAAGGTATCAGGCCAGAAGAAAAAAAAAAAAAACTATCCTCGAGTAAGACTCCAACCATTTCCGGTGAAAAGAGAGAAGGTTCGTTTCCTGGTACGTCAATGCGCCCACCGCCGCAGCCAGCGGTGTTTTAATTTTCAAACATCGCTTCCGCTCCAGTCACGTGGGGCGCTGTTATATAGTTAAAGCCAAAATTCAATGGCCATAGCTTCCTACCTCTGGCGAAGGGGCAAATCTTCGCTTTAACATCCAGCTGCGAAGCAGGTTACCACCAGAATTGGGAATGGTTCGTTGCGCCGCCATGTAAACAGGCTTATCGCAGCGTTCTTTCAGCGCTCAGATGCGCTTTGTCGCACTCTTGTAGCCGCGACTTGGTACTCGGCGAAGGGGCAACCAATTGAATATTTCGCTGGCCTCCTTTCCGCCACATTGTAACAATGCGATGGTGTGGTGCGGACCTCTGCGCTGTAACAAGACCACGAAATAATAATACGGGATGTAACAAGTTTCTTCCGCCAAAATCTGTTGTAATCCATGCTACTCCCAACAACTCCTGTGTGGCTAAGCAACTGCAACACCATATTTCGCCACTGTAACCATTTTGTAAACTTTGCGCCAGGGGCAGAGCAACAACTTCACCACGAAAATAGATAGGATGTCCTATTTCTGGACCAATGTCTTCAAATATGCATTTCGAGAGGCTTGTACTGCCATACTGCTCACATTAAAAGGTGCCGGCCTACGTGCCAAGCACTCAACTCCGGCGAGAATATAGTCATCCCGCAAAACTAAAACGCACAGTAAATAATCAAGAGCTTGAGTCTGAAAAGCTAAGAACACTCTCGCCGATAAGTCAATATAATATCCGTAGGTTCATACAGTGTCAAGCTGCCGTCTATAACCAATAAATAGTTGGCTCACCAGTGGCACAAGCAAATGCGCAGATTCGTTGGGCGGATGAGGTGCAGTTTGGTATTGCACAAGAATGCGTCGGAAGCGTGCAACAAAACCCTTCGATCAAAGCCAGTCCTTGCGAGAAACTTGTGAGAAAGCGGAGCAGCTAGAAGGTCGACGGCGCAGGCAGCCCCGCATGCTGAAAAGCCGAAAAACGTGACGTTCATACGTATCCTAGCCAGTAAGGCTAGGAAGTTGAAACTGCTCAAATGTGTCGTGAACAAGGTTGTGTGGCCGATGTTGGTCCTCAGATGTATTCGTACCTGCACTCTTCCTCCAGTCAACCGTGGCTTTGTACGAAGCAATTCAACGAGTGAAGTGGTTATGCCAAAGCACCTTCTCGTCAACTTCAAAGACGTGTGCCTCGACGCAGACGCGACATTCTTTGAGAATACGCAATACATAGATGTGCCGTAAACAGTGCGATCTCTGAATTCTCGACCGCAACGTGTATCTTGAAACCATTGCTTTGTGAACTCATTTGTAGGTTGTAGTTAATATTAAGCTAGCTTTTACACGCGTCTTCTTGGCCTTCATCTTTGCTGCTCACATTTTTCATGTAACTTAGGTGAAATTTCAATTCCTAATGTGCAATGCGAATATTTTGCCACTCTTCGCTGAAACACAATATAAGCAAAAGTGGTTCAAACAGCTGTTGCAAATCTATGCTGCTTTAGATATATTAGATTGTAAGGCTTACGAATTACACTAGTTATATATCCACATCACTTTCACTTTAGCATTGTATGCATTCTAGGAATTTCGAATGGCGTCCCTCAAAGCAGCATTTTAGGGCCACTCCTGTTCAATATATATATAAATGACATCCCTAATATCAGTAACCATGCAAAATACATTATATATGCAGATAACGCCAGCCTATTTTTTTCTTCCAATGACGTACAAAGCTTAGCAGACACCGCGAACCGCACGCTCTTATCGCTTGCCACATGGTCATCAGCCAACTCATTAAAAATAAACGAAGAAATAACTAAAGCAGTACTCTTCCTTCCTAAAGGAAAACAAGTACTTTACCGCCCCTCGTTATACCTCAATGGCAGTGAAATCGAGTACGTGGACACATTCAAATGATTAGGTGTAACGTTTAGCAGTACGATGACATGGGATGCCCATGTTAATAATATTGTGTTAACGCTTTCTAGAATTGTCGGAAGTACTTCACGTAACAGGCATATTCTACCTATCAAAACTAAAATTACTTTATATTATGCATTTTTTTATTCGCACCTTAGCTATTGCCTCCGTGTCTGGGGCCATACAACGGTATCTAATGTCATTAAACTGCAAACATTACAAAGGAAAATGCTTCGCGCAATTGTCAACGGGACGTATGATTCGCCTACTAGACACATTTACCTACATTATAATATTGTACCTTTCAACAAATTATTTGACTACAGATTTGCATGTCTCTATAAATCAACGATAAAAAAGGGTGATTCATTTTTTTCTGAAATTGTTCCTATTACATGTCGCCACTCATCATACGACATCAGACTGCAGAGTAGGTTTGCATTACCAAAGTGCAGAACTAATTGTGGGTTTTGTATGTTGAGATTTATTGTGCCAAAGTTCCTAAATACCCCTTTGAGTGACCAAGTGAATATTATGTCTTTTTCTTCCATTCGTAAAAGCTTTATTCAGCAATCTATGCTACAGTGATGTCAATTGTGTTTGAACGTACTGTGCCACTCTGTGTTCTGGCCTCACGGTCTTCTGCGTCTATTATTGCTGCAGTTGTCAGATATGTTCTGTCAACCTTGTTCTGTAGATGCACTTGTATTCATTTTTTTTTTACCAGTGGTTGTTTTTGCCTTGTGCCTACTGCTGACTTGTAGGGGTGGTGAGGCCCGTCAAGCGGTGCATAATTCACTGCTTTTTTCTCACCATCCCCAGTTTGCATGTAGAAACTGAAATAAAGATTGATTGATTGATGACTTGTTCGTTCAGAAAGTGGAGTACACTGGGTTATATATTCGTGTTTTACATGTCGTACATGCCGTATATGTGCCTTTTTTGTGTCCCGTCTTCTTCGCGCAAGTATACGTAACCTTTCAAAGATGAACCAACTTGCCCAAACAAGAGTATTACTTGAGTTTTAATAGCCAAATAATTTTTACTGCATTGTTGATACAGGTTCCGTCTTTTTTTAGCGGTTCATTTTCTTGTTTTCTTTGTTTAGTTTCTTCTTTTTCTTTTTTGATCTTGTGTATCTTCCTTATATTTGTTTCGTACTACTATAGAAAACTCAATCTTCTTTTCACCCTCTTGCGGCCACTCTAAGTGCCTTCTAATACCGATGGTGCACTACCCCCTCTGTTGTGCGATGACTCGATGAGTGAGGGAAGAGCACTATGACCTATAGAGCTCTCGCCGAGCCTAATTCGCCGAAGTCACACACTAGAGATTGTGGCTTCGCGGCGGCCTTGGCGGCAGTTTGCAGTGAGCCGGGATTTCCGCTATTTAAAGAACAGTACTAACGGCGCTGACTTTTACTCATTTCTCCTCCTCTTTTCCTTCCCATTTTGTCTGTTATCGATAAAAGAGTGGTTTTTAGCGCACCGGGCTACCCGAACAGTGATTGTGACAGCACCAGCTCCTTGGTCGATATAAAAAAGAGAAGGGTGCCCGCAAAGCTGAGTCTGTCGTCAGGCAACTGCTGGGCAAAGTTCTTACTCTTGCGTCGTCAAAAACTTTAACTTCACTTTTTCCCTCCGCAGCCACTTGGATAGGGGGTGGTTACGTTCACGCCACGGCCGAATCAATATACAGATACGGCCTCGTGTGGTGCCACGCCCCTTTCGGATACGCCTGCAGCCTTTTCGTCGGTACGTAAATATTGTTTTCTTGTTTTTTTACCTTTACCTTTCAGTCAATATTGCTCCAGCGAGCCAGTTGGGAGGCAATATACTTGCCCCTTCTTTATCAGCGCATTGATTCTGGACTGCGTGTGATGGATGAGAATTTCGTTTAAAGAAATAACACAAAGAAACGATCAGCCGCCACAGGGGCTGACGCAGCCGTGAAACTCCTGGCAGCTTTCGAAACATTCGTCTGAGATGGCGCCGCTCACTTTCGATCTATCTTTGCGGATTCTGTGAGACTGCTCTAGCGACTCAAGTGCGGTATCATTGAGGAAGAGTATCCTTCGCCCACTTTACGTCACCAACGAGCTCTTCGAAATTCGCGACGGCCTTTTAAATAGCTTTGTCTATCTGTGAGTTTGTTTGTTCTATTTAACGGCTCCTGGAGGAGGCAATGTTCATAAGCCTCTGGTTGTGTAACCCGAAGAAAGTAATTGGGCTCAAGCCGTTTCTTCAAACAACTTCGTACCCAGACGAAGACAAGTTCACTTGTCGAAACGTTGGCTAGTCTTACGAGCTGAGGCGAGTACGCTGTAGTTACAGAAATGCTGTTCAGAGTTGCTTCAATTCCTTCTGTGTTGCACATATGACTTAAGAATTATGGTTATAAAAAAGTGATATACATAATTATTCGTATTTAAGCAATTGAAAGTGCGCAGACTGTTCCAAAGCGCTGGTCAACAAATAATTGGGAGTGCAAATTAATAAGCACTTTCATTTGAGCTGAGGCAAATAGTGAGGTTTTCACTGTAAAAAATCCCTCCTGTTATTTTTATTTTGTTTAACACTTATTCTTGTTAGGAATTGGAGCACTGAACAAGGATAAATGGGGTACGCCTCAGTTCACAGATGAGCCAACGTTTCGACAAGTGAACTTGTCTTCGTCTGGGCATAGCGATCATCACCGGCAGGGGTTTAAATACGCTTTTGCTTCCGAAGAAGAAAAGCTGGGGAAGGGAAAGTGGATGAGAAGAAAGTAGGTGTGAAGGGATGGGGAGGGGAGGATGGGTGAAAAGAAAGTAGGTTATTGAATGAACAACAACAAAAATTCAGTATGTATTTCTCGGCCTCGCACCAGGGATCCTGTGGCCTGCAAAAGAAGTAAAAGCTGCAGTACCATGAAAAACTACAATACAGGATAGATGATTAGTCACCACTTAAGGGAGTTTGGTGCAGATACACCTTACAAAGGGACAGGCTTTGCAAAGGGCCCTGATAAGGTATATATCTAAGGGGGACAATTCCTAAAAGGTGGGGGGGGGGGGGGGGGGGGGGGGAGTACAAAGTCACAGGATAATAACCGCACAGTGAACCACAACTGACAAAAAAAATATAATAATCTTAAGTATGTACCTCAACCTGGAACCAGAGATCCTGTGGCCTGCATAAAAAGTAAAAGCGGCAGTACGAGGAAAAAACCACAGTACCGGGTAGATGACTAGTCACCACTTAGGCGGTTTTGGTGCAGAAACACCTTACAAAAGGGCACTCCTTGCAAAGGGCCCTGATAAGGCATATTAAAACTTTCTGCAAAGGGGGGGGGGGGGGGGGTAAAAAGTCACAGGATAATAACCACACAGGGAACTGCAACTGACATGAAAAAAAAAATGTTTGAGGACAAATTCAAGCAACAAGTGATAAGGAGGAAATGTGTTTAGAAGAACATGTAAGGTTATGCTATTGCGGAAGGGAATAGAATGTACATGCTTTGTGAATAAACTGCACAATTAACGTTATATGAGATTGTTTTCCTGAATAGTTATGATGCAGAAGGAATATACCTAAGGGATTCTAACGTTCCCTTAGATATATTTATTCCTGCTGGTTCCAATGTTCTAAATTTATGGATTAGATTTGCCTCTCTATATTTTCTGTCCCTTGCAGATTTAAAGCCTGACTGGAGAATATATAACTTAATTTTTTCGAACTTATGGTCTTTCTGATTGAAATGCTGGGAAACTGCTTTCGGGAGGTTTTTGCCTGCGTCTGCTCGATGTCCATTAAGCCGTATGTTCATTGGTTGCCTTGTCTCTCCGATATGTACTGTTTATGACAGAAGGAGCATTCTAGAAGGCAGATAACGTTTGAAGATGTGCAGTTATAAAGCCTGATTTTATGTGAAAAGTGAAATCGCTTGTATTATTTTTAACCGTGGTGTCTTTTTGTATATGACTGCATGTCTCACATCTAGGTCGAGCACAAGGGTGTGGTTGTGTTGGATGCTTGTTGTTGATTTTGGAATGTACTAGAATATCTCTGAGGTTCGCTTTACGTTTGTATGTTACCCTTGGTGCCTCCGGAATTATTTTCTTCGGGCGTTCATTACACGTTAGCATGGAATGGTATTTCCGCAGAATATTGTTTGGAAGGGCATTGGAATATTTAGTTACAAAAGAAGGCTGGCGTTCGGTGTTGGCCTTTGGTCGTTTCGTGAGCACATCGTTGTGGTTTAAAGTGCGTGCTTTTTCGAGGGCCATATTAAGGGAGTTACCGGGATAGTTCCTCTGGATTAGTGTTGCTTTCAATGAATGTAGTTCGTTTAGGTTGTCACTATCATCGCTACATATTCTTCTAAGCCGCGTCGCCTGTCCTACAAATATTCCTTGCTTTCAATGTCTCGGATGATGACTCGTAAAATCTAGGTATTGTTGCTTATCCGTTGGCTTTCTGTACAATGAAGTTTTAAGTTTTCCATTTTCCCCTGACACCGTGGTGTCGAGAAAGTCGACTTTTAATTGCGACGACTGACAAGTGAATTTAATGCTAGTGTGATGATTATTAAGATGCGAGATGAACGACTGAAGGGATTCTGATCCGTGCTGCCATATCATGAAAATATCGTCAATATAGTGAAGGTATATAAGTGGCTTTTCCGGAAATGAATTTAGTATATTGGATTCTAGAACTCCCATGAATATATTCGCAATAGTCGCCACGAATTGAGTACCCATGCTGGTTCCAAATATCTGCAAATAATAGGATGAATCGAACTCGAAATAATTTAGTCAGGACTAGTTTAAGGAGCGAGAGATAAACTTCAGAGGCATGCGGATGGTGGTTGTTGATTAATACTTGGGAGACGGCGTCGATACCTTCATTGATAGGAATATTAGTGTAGAGTGCCGCGACGTCAAGTGTGACAAGTATACAATCATCTGCAAGATTGGTGGTGTTATTATTACGCTCAATAATTTGGAGAAAGTAAGGTGTGTACTGCACAAACGAACGAAGCTGGGTCGGGAGGTCTGCTAGGTGGTGATTTAGGAACATTGAGAGGTTTTCTGTGGGCCTATTATTGCTAGAAATAATTGGTCTTCCTGGTATGTCTGTGGTAAACAAGGCTTCTGCGGAAACCTTGTGGATCTTGAACAGTAGTTAAAATCGACCTGCTTGTTTGTTTGACGGCTGAAGAAATTTATAGTCCATATCTGTAATTAGTTCTCCGGCAAATATATCTCTTATTTTATTCAGGATGACTTCACTGAACTGTTCTGTCGGATCGGTATTTAACTTCTCATGGTGGCAAGAGTTGTTAAGCTGTCTATATGCCTCTTTTTTGTAATTTTCAGCAGGAAGAATCACTATGCTACCACCTTTGTCTGCACTTGTTGTTCGATGTAGTACCGCGCGTATGCCTCCGTTTCGGAGCAGCCCCTTTCTGCACTGCCTAGAAGGTTGCCTTCTCAGACAGCTTAGCCACGAGATCAGCATGTTTTCTTTTTGAACTTTTCTTTTTCGTTTATAAAGCGCTGACGCTGCGAAGAAAATCTATGCATTGTGCGGAAGCCTTTGAAAACTCTGCTGTCATTCAATATAATCATTCGTTTTTCTTTAGATCTACTCTTGTTAGCTACACTGAATGAGAAAGCGCACTGGTTAATGTAGACGTCGCGTACCTTTTGCTATTGACGGCATATATGTGAAGAAACAAGATTGCAAAGTGGAGGAATAGAATCGCCGTATTATGGAGGAATTGAGAAGCGGAAGGGGTGGGTTGCTTTGTCGATGCTGAGCCATATTGATACCCCAGCAGGCTCTCGGCTGTTATAATGTTGTCGTCAGCTGTAACAGCCGAAGCCAAAGGAAGGCCGTGAATTTTAAAAGACACCAGAAAGACTGCGCAGTACACCACACAGTCAAAGCACAGCGAACCGCGCCGCGTACGTAGCCTGCCGCCGAGAGCCATGAGCTTGGACACCAATATGGCGCGACACCGATAAAGCAACGCACCGTTTCCACTCGGGAATACTCCCCATATCCCGGCTTTGATTTAAGCTACGTGTCCCAAATAGCAGGAGACTACTGCCGCGAAGTGCTAGCTAGCTCCGCGGGAAGGTTCTGCAGATTCGCGTTGCAGTTCAGACGGTCGTATACCGCTGCGGTCGCTCGTCGCACTTACCCGGGCGCCGCTGCGTCGCAGCCGGCTCCTTCTTTGCCGTCAAGATGAGGGAGGCGGAGTACCAAACGATGCTGGACCCCTTCCAGGAGCACTTCGGGCCTGGCATGGGGGCCTTGCTTTTCATACCGGCCTTCATGGGGGAGCTCTTCTGGATGTCGGCCATATTCTCAGCACTCGGTGAGTGCGCGGGAGTAGTGGGAGACGTTCCTTTCTATCAAGTTTTATTTCCTTTTTTTTTTACTCTCGGGTAATTCTATTAAAAAATAAATTGCCAAACTTAGAGTGAAGAATCAAAGGAGCGCCGTTTGAGGGAGCATGGGGCCTGCTGTGCCACGTGTCGTAAGAGGACTATTCTCTCTGAAAGATTGAAAAAAGAAGTGTTTCTCAAGGCTTTAGTGGTATCCATCCACACCTAATCTACATTCTCTTCCCTACCATGAAGTGAAAGTATATGTTCAGTGTTCATTATGCCCGCCATATATAAGCCTAGTGATAAATCGGCATGGCTGTTTACCGTTGGGTGTCAGCACGCTTCGTTCACCTTCATTCTGGAGCCCATGCCAGTGACTAGATCATGGCTGAGCTTGTGAATTAGGTAACATTTATTCTACTTAACAGTTTCTAACACCCAATGAAAAATGATTATAAGATACACCTTTCGTTTGTTGTCTAATCGTTAAAGCTGCAGTTCTTCGCCGCTGCTTTTTCTTGATAAGGGTCTTGATTATCTACAAAGAGATTTATAAAAAACATCGCACAATATTTTTTTTTTTCAAGCCTCCGTGATGCGCCTCGCGTACGGAGTGTCTGACGACGAAAGTTAAACAGCCATCATTAACTAAATGATTAATATTTTCGCCTGTTTTACTTTTGTCCGAAACGATATGTGTAGGCCCACGCAAAAAGTGGAAATGATCTCCACTTTAAACAGCCTCTGCCGCCCGCATACAAGGCTTGCAACGAAATGTTTGACACGTGTAAAAATTCGCAACCCGCCTAAGATCCGTGTAGGAAGCAGAAAACCACAAGAACGTTTAGCACTTACTCCATAGGCACTGCTGATTACTCTTTACGAAACAGTTCCAACCAACATGCTTACCGTCCAGCCAAGGTAACTGTAAACCAAAACACGCGGTTTCGACCTAGGCAGCGGCGGGCGTTTTTCGACGGAGGCGAAAAGCAAGGCGCCCGTGTGATATGCGAAGTGTGTGAACTTTAAAGATCCCCAGGTGGTCGAAATTATCTGCAGCCCTCCACTAGGGCGTCTCACCTAGCCTTAGTCGTCTTGAAACATTAAATCCCTCAAACCAAACCAAATAAGCATTATCAACCGCCGCAATCAATACTACACAAGCACAGACGAAAAACAGCGCACATTGCACACACGCAGGTGCCTTGCAAAACACAGGTGTACTGTGTGACCTTAGCGCTCATTGAATCACCCCAGTTAGTTGGAATTAATCCGGAGCCCTCCACTATGGCGCCCCTCATAGCTACTGTTGCTTTAAAAGGTTAGATCCCATATACCATACTCCCGCCATAAGAGAAACAGAAAAAAAAAAAGAGAGGAATCCTTCATGGGGGTGCAAGTATTTCAGTACCTTTTGCCTGGGGTTAATATGACTGCTTTCGTCTTTTCTTATTTCTTATGAGCAAATGTGCCTCATTTCAAGCCTTCAGTACTGTAACCTGGTATAACTACACGAATTATTGAAGACTGTCACCTTTGAAAAGCATGCTAGTATCATCTGCATATATAGTGTACTCCGGCATTTTATCGATGTTCATGATGTTATTGTGTACAAAAGAAGCAATGCTATTGATATGCTGCCGCCACTACGGTCGTAACAGCAAATAAGAAAAACGAGGCCTCGTATCTAGTCGCTGCGCAATGAAGGTGATGCTGTAATTATGACCTCCCGAGAGGCCGTTGAGTTCTATGAATTTTTACAAATTTTAAATTTCTTAATAAACAGTGGTGATTAAGGCGGTTAAATGTCTTCTAAAAAACTGTGAGTTGTGCAATAGAGGTTTGTTTATCGTCACAAACACCGAGAATAAGTTTTTAGGTCCTAGTCAGTGGCTTCGGTAGATTTATCATCCTAAAGCTTGTATTTGTACAGCCTTTAACAAAAGTTTACAGCCAAGAGGGTTTCTTTTAAGCTGCATAATATGAATTCTATAATAATCGGGAAGTCCTAGCCATTGAAGAAGGTAGGACGAGAAATATTATTGCCTTCAGCAAGTATGAAAACCTGTGAATGCATTACGAGCCACACAGTTTCACTCGGAAGTAAACCGCGTGGGCTACCCCGCCGGTGTGGCGCAGTGGTTACGGCACTCGACTACTGTTCCCAAGGACGCGGGATCGAATCCTAGCCTCGGCGGCCGCTTTTCGATGGAGGCGAAAAGCAAGGCTCCCGTGTGCTGTGCGATGTCAGTGCACGTTCAAGAACCCCAGGTGGTCGAAATTCCCGGAGTCCTCCACTACGGCGTCTCTCATAGCCTGAGTTGCTTTGGGAAGTTAAACTCCACAAACCACCAAACCGCGTGGGCCGTAAACTTTTGATAAAGGCTGTACGTAGATAGTAAGAAGTAGTTCAAACAAATTTTATTAGTGTGCTGTGAATGGCCCTTTTCAAACCTAAAAAAAAAAACACACTTAAACTACTTATGCATGCGAAATCATTACGTTACTTTAAATTAGGCAACTTTGCAACTACCGAGTCATGCTACGCTGCATAATGATTGGGTCGTGGCTATGAGTGTAGGTTATGAATGTACGCAACGTTTGTACAGACCCTACATTTTACATTACGTTATTTCGTAAAGTGCTGTGTCGTGCTATGTTGTATAATGATCATGAGGCATTACTAGGCGTGGTGTTTACACAGACTGCACTGTACAGCTTACAGTGTGTTACTTAGTAAAGTACTCAGTCCAGCTGCGTTGCATATGACTATAAGTCATTACTGTGAGTGCGGTTCATTACGACCTTAGGCACGTAGACACCAGGGAGCGACCAGAAAATAAGTTTTATACCTCTGTCACACGAACAATTTCCATCCTCATTGAACCCAATCTGCATTGAGGTTTTCAAGAAGGATTGAAGCATCCGGTGCTACACGGGCGTTTTTGATGACCATTGAGAAGTTTCCTTCGTTTGCGTTAGGTGGCGTCGATGGTGGCGACGCATGGGTTTCAAATTTGTCGAGTCCAATGAGGATCAAAAGTGTCCGTGTAACAGGGGTAATAGACTGCCTCGAGGGCGTGAGAAGGAGGGAGGGCGCTGCTTCGAGGCACCCGACTTTGTTTAGGTTCGTCTTCGTGTTCTCTTTTCGGTTCGCTTCCATGTTCCCCTTATCTTCAATACCTAAAATCATGTCATGCTTCAAAAAAGATACTTCAAGAACCATTTGAAAACAAGCATGAGACGCAGCAAGTAGCACACGCCATGCGCTTTTCCTTGATCCTCGTTGTGCCAGCTATTATTTTCCGGCCCTATTCATCTGTTCGATGCATGCAGTTCGCGTGTAAGAAAATCCTGGCGTGTACATTAAGGCTTTTGAAAGTGGAACTGACGAGTGGATTATGGTCATTTAGGTCAGAATTGGGCTTACTGTTTTGTCTTTGTCTTGCCTGCTCAGACTGAAATAATTAACGGTTGTCGAAGACAGCTTGCAGCAGCTCTCGTGTTGCAGGGATACCTACTTTTCCGCACTCGTAACTTTATATAAAGCCTCAGCTACTCGTGCAAGCTGGTCTTGCACTCAATATAGAGATTTAGCTTACCGTGATCCGCGATCCGCTGCCGTGATCCGCCACCACGCGTTCCACTGCACATACGCATATTCCCTCGATGCCGATAGATGGCGCCACATACTGGATATCCGTACATAGACCTGCCGCGTCGAGACCAATCAGCTTGTGCTCCCCGCCCACGCGCGGTAGAGGGTAAGCTAAATCTCTCCAATGTCTTGTTCCTAGGCTAGGACTTCTTGCTTTAACGCGTGTGACAACTGTGCTATATCTGGGGTTATAGTGTTTCCCTCTATCGGAATGGGGAGCATTTATTCAGCCAAAGTAAATTATAGGAAACGCAGCCCCTTAGGGCCTCTCAGCGGCTAGCGAATTCACGTGTAGACACTACGCGGTAGCAGTTACCTTCGTAGCATACGTATTCTGAATTCCGTCCAGCTATTTGCGCGATAGCGATAGGTCTCGTTCAGCCGAAAAGTCGTTGCCGTAAACCAGAACTTAGAAACTCGGGAAAGTTTTTGAAGAAAGACCCAACCTAATTGAGTAAACTTGCCGCCTTTGGGGTTCGAACCCAGACCCTCTGCAAGGCAGACGGCTAAGCAATGCATATAGGCCAAGAAGTATTGTTGCTAACAAGTGCGTTAGAAGTGCACCTTGTGAACGCGTTGTGTCGTATATGACTTACTAACCTATAGCTGGGATGTGTACATACTAATGTTGCAGCAATAATAACTTAAAAACTTTATACAGTTTACACAAAATTTTTAAAACGAGTTTTGGAATGAAAATACGGTGCTTTATTAAATGCGCTTGCGTGTCTACTCTTAAGGAAAAGTTAAAGTGTCCTACTGATTTAGTTTCGTAATTCGCACAGGCGACACCACGCCTAAATAAGTTCTCACCGGCGTCATTCATTCACATGGCACACGGTAAGCCTGACTGCTTGGCTTATTTATTTACCGAATGATCCCTCGATCGATCAGCTGCTGCTGCACTATTATCTGTAATAGAATCCGGAAAATTGGAGATGTCGGATAACCCTAAAAGCCATCAACAAACTGTGCACAGAATGCCTCATTGATATATAGAGCATAGTCACGGAGTTATGAGATAACCGCGTATTGGTGCGCAGGTGCAACGCTACATGTCAGCCTGGGCATATCGCACAACAAAGCAATCTTGGCTCCAGCGTTTCTGATAATGTTTTATACGTTCACTGGTGGACTCTGTGGAGTCGCCTACACCGATGTTTTGCAACTATTGGCGACGGTTATTGGTCTGGTAAGTTCTTCAGCGCTCAACCACAACTCACTCTTAGGCGTCTGATAAAGCGTGTTAACACAGCCCACGCACTTTGGTATAAAAGGTTTCGCCATTAACAGGAACACGGCACATTAGTCACATTATGCGAGCCTACGAACCCTAACTATTACTCGACTAGCAGAAACAAGAAAAAGGGATGTGTATAGCTTAGTCTTTCAGGGAAAGTGTCTATCATTGAAAAATCATTTCATGCTGAGTAGCCGCCATACGCCCCCCGAATTGTGGTGGGTATTCATCGTTGAGTGACTGTGCAGAAACAACAAAACAGTACTCCTTCAGCAGGCGAGGCGACGCTCTGCGCTGCGATCTAGCAGGACTTCCTGTTGCAAAGATCCGGGGGCCCGTATCTTAGTTTGCAAATTTTCTACTCTTTGGGCGAAGAATCAGTGGCTGTTATATGTTTTCGTTGCACTAAGGTAACCTAGTGTGAGCATATTTGCAGGGAGCAGAGACATTAATTGGTCCATTACAAATTACACCATATAGTTGCGTTGCACCACACGTTTGGCGATTTTGGACTGGAACCACAATGTAAGCGAATTATCACCTTAGTTCCCTAGCATGTATGAAAAAATTAAAGCATAAGTTACTTTAAAATTGCCAAGTATGGTCCTAGACTATACTAGCCAATACAAAAGTTATGCGCCTTGGTTGTAGTTTGCGTGGTCCACAGACCTTTATCCCCGACGGTACATCGAAGATGATGCTCTTGCATGAATCGGTTAACGGGAGTTCCTGAGCACCGCAGGCTCTTCCTATGAGCGTGCTGAATTTAGGCAAAATTTGCCCGTCTTTACCGCTGTCATTAGTCTTCATTAAATATACTTCGAATAGAGTCGAAAGAAAGCTTCTAGCAGCTATAGAGGCGCGTTCCTCTCGAGGGCAACCTCGGCACATCTCTCGCTCTCTCGATTCCATTTCCAGTGGGCCGCCGTGCCATTCGTCGTTCTCGACCGCAACGTGGGCAAGGTCTCGTATCCGGCCAATAACTGGCTCGGTGGCGTCGAAGCAGAGTACTACGCCTTTTACATGGACAGGGTGCTCATGATCGCTCTTGGCGGCATCTGCTGGCAGGTGGGTGTCGAGTGGCTTTCACGTGCTAAGGCAGCCTTTCTTAAGCTTTCGTATTCGGCACGCGCACGGGGCTTCGGACCGCAAGTGATTCAAGGAATCGCTTTGAACATGCCTGCTGTCTGCTAAAATTGCTAAAATTAATTGTTTTTGAACTCGACGTCGTTAAGGGCCCCCTATTGCAGGAAATCCGTTGTTATCGTCGTTGTCCTCGTTCGCGTTGCCAGCGATTAATTCCCAGCATGCCTATATGAAAAGTGATAGTTGGCAGATGACCGGGCGCTGATTGGCCGGCGCGTTTCGTAACGTCGTAAGATTACATTACATCCAGTTATTTGCAGCTGCCGACTCGGGATGGGATGGCGAGGTGGGAATCGATCATGGGACTCTTGGATCCCGACTGGCTACTCCTTGGCTATGCAGGCGCGATCGTGCGGCTTAGTTAAATATCTGTATCCGGTGCTCTTCATATAATGTGGCAGCTGACGACTCTATGCTAATTAGTATCTGTGAGATAATGTAGGTATAGGGGTAGTGAAAAGTTCCCAGGCCATAGGGTCTACTTCTGAGCAGCGTAGTCCGGCACCTACGACACCCCAAAATGTCAAAATATCTAGGAAGGGTACAAGAGGCATTATTCTAACCTCTGAGATAATTTTTAGGTTTAATAGGAAATCAAGTGCCAGAATATACCGCCGAGAAGCAGCACTTGTGATCTCAGAACTTTTGACTACCCCTGTACATATAGGGAGATTGCTGATTAAGCCAGCATCTAAGTGCTTGCGCGCGAGCAAAGATGTGCAAGAAAATCCGGCAAATGGAAGTCATTAACGCTTTCGCATCTTGCACTTGAAGGTGAACCTTAAGAGTATCGCCAATTTTTGTCACTTACTGATTGAGTTTACTAGCCACCACTGGCACATCAGGACGGAAGGAAGCCAGTCAGTGCTCGGTCATGTCACCTACCAACTACCACCTGCCAGAGGCATGCCCGTGATCTTTCACTCACAAGCGGGAACGAGGCCTTCAACACTATCGTGGCAAAATGTCGCTGCCTCAGTACCCACTACATCAATGGAGCAGCGTGATACAGTGCAGACTGAAAGTGTAGGAGGCTTGCCGACTCAAGAAGCGGTGAATTACCGCCGGAGAAATCAAAGACTGAGAAGTCATGTGTCTTTCGCGATCTAAGATCACATTCTTAATGTCGTGGACGCGGTTTCCTGGTATAGTTGATATCTGCTGAAAATGGTAGCCTCGTGTATCGCTTCTGTCTTTCGGTGTTCGTGAAACGTTGAAGTCTGATCGCAGTATATGTGTCATGCTGAAACTGCATAGACATTTCTGATCGCAGTTTTAAGTGCACGAACGAGTCACGAGCTGAGACTAGTTTTTGTTACAACGCCCCCTTCTTCACGACTCTCCCCTTATGCTATTTTTGCTTTGACTGTGTATATAGTAGCCATGGTGAGAATACCTGTCTTAATATATACTCTCGGAGAGCTCAAATGAGAAAATTAGGTTTCTCTCCCACTAATTTCCATTCCTACTTCCGGGCTCGTCCGAAAACCGTTCGCAGGTCTACTTTCAGCGGATACTGGCCTCCCGTACGTCAGAGGTGTCCCTGGTCGTGTCACTGGCCAGCTCCTTTGGCTGCCTCTTTGTTGCCGCACCGGCCGTCATTATCGGAGTCGCCGCTAAAGCGGCCAGTAGGTGTCAGCCGGCCCTCCGTCGGGCCCAATCTCAACTTGGCTTGAGCGTTTGCGATACTGCACATTTTATTTTCCGCTGCTGCAGTAATTCGTCCTGAACTGAGTTTAAATGCAATGACAATAATTTCAAACTATCCACATGTATAGTATCGCGTTATTAGTAGCTCCCACTTGGTCAAAGCAAAAGCGTGTGTCTGATCGGTAGGAGGTGGCATTAGAAGCCCTTCCTCTTTCTTTTCTTTCTTTCTTTTCTTTCTTTCTTTCTTTCTTTCTTTCTTTCTTTCTTTCTTTCTTTCTTTCTTTCTTTCTTTCTTTCTTTCTTTCTTTCTTTCTTTCTTTCTTTCTTTCTTTCTTTCTTTCTTTCTTTCTTTCTTTCTTTCTTTCTTTCTTTCTTTCTTTATTTATTTATTTATTTATTTATTTCTTTCTTTCCTTCTTTATTTATTTATTTATTTATTTATTTATTTATTTCCTTCTTTATTTATTTCAATTTTCATTCATTTGTTCAGTATTTCATTCATGCACGGCCGTCATGCATGACTGGCAGAAGCTTGGCCTTACTGGATGGTGTGCACGGACAAACGAATCCATGTTTTGCTTGCTACAGCACATACTTTACGTTAAAATACTTTTTTTTTTTCTAATGTGAATATGCTTTACCAATGGGTAATGTGTCTTTCGCGATGTAAGCTGCACATTCTCAACGTCAAGGACGCTTGTCGTTGTGTGCCTCGGATGCGTTAAAATATGTTAATAAGTACGTCCTGCGCATCGGCTCCAATGATCAAAGTAATGTTCAAGAACAAAGGGAAAGCTTTCCTAGCTTTGCGCGAAGTTCGCTTGACTGAAATGAAATGTAGCCCTTAGCGACTCAACAGTAACGCACCTTATGCCCCACAGAGTGCACAAAACATTCAGTATTGTATCCCATCATGAAATTTCTTGCATGCTTTGCAAAACGAACAATGTAATCTCTGGATAATTCAGCTTTATACCGAAACCCCGCGTTCGATTATATATTTTTTTCTTTCTACTTATGCAAACGGCAAAAAAAAAAAAAAATGAAGTACTTTCCCCGACGTCTAGCTTGATTCCTTCAGAAGACATATGAGCGGCTGCTCTGCGAAGGGAAATTGCCTTTCCGATGCCCTCCTGAGCACTGAGCCAGCCTTTATATCGTTAAGTAAGCTGCCACTTTTGCATTGCAATATTTTTTCGAGTATGAGCGGTTATAAATATTGGAAATGGCAGAGGGGAAACCTCATCCTTTGCGGGACCGTTTCCATTCAGGTTGAAGGATGCCCAGTCTGAGCTACATTTTTGCCTCTAACAAAGTGGTACTGCCAGTTTCTGTGCTTTTGTTATCTCCAACCGCTCCGGGCGAAGCCGTGCTTGCGTCCTTTGTTCGCTTGCTTCTAATTAAAAAAATAATAATAAACTGTACATGGCTATACATATTTCGAGGACATCACTTACAATCATCTGCGTTCGAAGTATATATAGTTTTAGGGGACAGAACAGCCACAAAGCACTCGGATTTCGCGACCAGGTTTCGCGGTCGGATTTCGCTTTAATTCTCTTAGCTGGCGAGTCTCATAACCCGATGGACTCGGCCTAGGTTACGCACTATAAATATCGGCACTTGCACTTAGTTCGAAGCTCACACGTATCGCGAATCTTAGCTGAGTAAACAGCCTTCAATGTTAACAGCAGGTCACGTTACAAAGAACAACACTGGCTTCATTCTAAGTTAGTTCCGATGTATCGAAGCCCTGAATATAATCTCTCTGCGCGAAGGTCTCTATTCTCTGAAGCATCTTGATGATCCGCTTATGAGAGCGTCACATTTTAGCGATACACGATATATGCTTCGTCCGTTCTCTTCCTCTCTGAAAAATAGCAGCCACTTCGAGCAATACAGACTTTTGTGGCCTCGCTACGTTTGTAGCTTGCACACGCGCTCCACATGCTGTGAACTAAGTGCCGTGCTCGCGATGCTAAAACCGGCGAACCTGTTTCTGAAGTCGCCGGGAACCTTATCGCGAAAATAATTTTTGGAGAACCGCTGCAGCGTGAGAATCCGCTCCATGCTAAAAATGACGTGGTATTTCGAAATGCTCGATTCAAATGACATCAAGTTCACTGTGTGCGTGCATACACTCTAATGCGCTACCCGAGCTCATATCAGCCGGATCTTTTACTGTCAATAATGGACATCGGTTACTGTCATGAATGGACATCGAGGTTTTATTTCAAAAGCAGGAGCTGAAGATTATATCTAAGCTTGTGTTACCTATTCACTGAAGAGCATAGGCGAAGTTCGAAAGAGAACTTAAGTTGTGAATTTTTCGTGAAACTTGACTGAAAGAACATATTGCGAAGGCTTACATTGCAAGGGACATCGCTTTAAAATAGCAGGCGTAGATATTTAAACTGTTTAGCTTTCTTCTGTCTTGGGTAGAACGAAAGAAAGAAGACGGCCACGCAGTATGAAAAAGCACTGGGTGTGGGGAGCCTGAGTTCACCAGCCGAGGCAACGCTTCCACAAGGTGGCTTGTCTTTTATCTTGTTACTATAGGAGGGCATGAGGGTGCTGAAGGAAGTCGTAAAGAGGCAGTTGTTAAGAACAAATATTCAATCAAATCCTATTCAATTGATTATGAAATGCCCAAAAATCGAATTGTCCCATTCAGCCTGAACACCTACCACTGATGTCACAGGCCACTTGCTGGATCCTGAACTTAGTGAGCCTACGATTTTAGAAACTACTCTTGTTTGCAAGCACAGGAAGTTCTATAGGATACCGCAATAAAGGATAGGATAGCGGAGTTTTAACACCCCAAATCGAGATACGGGGACTGTGAGGGGCACTGTAGTGGAGGGCTGTGGCTTGATTTAGACCACCTGAGGTTTTTTAAATTGCGTTGACATCACACAGCACAAGCGTGTGCTTTGTATTTCACCTGCATTGAAATGAGGCTCTCACTGTAGCAGCCGCGACCTTATAAGACCAGTATTCGAACGCCAAACCACTGAGCCACAGAAGCGGGTATGTGTCTCTATAAAGGTGGGTGTTTTGAAATCGAAATGTCAAAGATGTAATCACGGTATGCACAAATCACTTCACAAGTGCACGGAACTTTGTCAAGAGACCAAAGTTCCAAAGCTGCCGGAGTTCGCAGCAAGCTAGAATTCTCTGGGCGTATTGTATCGCGTCATCGTATGAGCAGTCGCACCGGTGGGCTAACTTACTTCCAGACGTGCATGTGCAGAAGGCGCGTATATGGGCTCTGTGGAGATTACACAAATACTGATTTGCGCTGGCATAACACACGGAACTCGAACGTGAAGGTGCGTTCAATGTATACAGTAGAACCTCGGTGAATCATTCACTAGTATGGGTGAATTATTCTCGTCACTTATATGACTGAAGGAGGATATAAAAAAATGTGAACAAGCGAATAGTAGCGCTGTAGCGCCTCAACCTATCCTATTCGATCGCATCCGGCGCAGACTTCACGCAGGCGGGCTTCCAGGGCCCCACTCCATTGCGAGGAGAGGACGCGGCGCGCGTGCTCCCGCTGTCGCTGCTCTACCTGAGCCCGGCAATCGTGTCGTCCGTGGGCCTTACAGGAGTGTCAGCCGCAGTAATGGCGTCCGCCGACTCTTCCATTCTCAGCGCGGCCTCCATGTTCTCGCAGAATGTATACAAGGTGCTGCTGCGCAACCAGGTCAGTGTTGCATCGAGTCGTTCGCTTCAACACGGCTTTTGACTACAGGCACGCTTCGGTACGTCTGTAATAGTATCACCTCTAAGAAGATAATGTCAAGAGAATACCAGGAAGCTTGATACCATGTGGCGCTGCAGCTACACGTCATCTGAGCATGCAAACCAGTCTGTCCAATCAGTCAAAGCATACCAGTCAGTCCAATTGGTCCATTCTGATCAAAATCCGAAATCAAATCACAGCATACTCTTCATTCATTCCATCATTCTTTAAGGACTTACCTATTTTCTACCTTGTTTTGTTCCTCCGACTAAAAATGTTTCTCAGGATCATAAGTTTCTGTGTTTACATTATTTCATTATTTTTTCAGTAAATTGCATTCTCAGATTTCAGCAATTAGTGCACTTTGGTTGCCAGTTCTTCATTATTTAGAAATTTCTATAGTGTTTGTAGTTTGCATTGTACGATATGTTATTGTTAGTATTATAAGTTGTTCTCTGCACGCCTGTATATTCTTTTCTTATAACTGCCCAGTATGTTACCCGCGAATTTTATTCATTTTGTCATAGGAGGTCCCCCGGAGAGTTTTTACTTCGGGACCTCCTTCTGTGATACTGATAACCATGTATCTAACAACGAAAATAAATGTGGTGGAATGGAATGTGATGAAAATCACTTCCATTTACCACTTCCACTCCTTTAATATATAATAATGATCTACGCAACTCTGTCTCTTCTCAAATTAGGCTCTTTGCCGATGACCTGCGTAATATACGAAATATTTCTTCTATCACTGACCAACAATGTTTGCAAACTGACCATGATGCAGTAACCGCATGGTGCACAGCTTGGCTTATGCCACTTAATACTTCCAAAACTAAGCTTTTGTCTTCCACTCGCAGCGCTCGCTTTCCCACAACTTATTTTCTAAATAACAACTCTGTCGAACTTGCTACTACCTACAAGTACCTTGGAGTCCATCTGCAATCTGACTTAACATGGCACAACCACATTATTATAACTTCAGCATCCGCCAACCGCTCACTCGACCTTCTAAAACACAACCTCAGACAGGCTCCCGCCCCCCCCCCCCCCCCCCCCCACCTGAAGAAACTAGCCTTCCTCGCACTCATTCGTCCGAAGATTGAATATGCATCAGCCATCTGGGATCCTGAACAAGCCTATCTCATAGCTAACATTGAGTCCTTGCAGAACCGTGCTGCGCGTTTTATTTATTCTAACTACTCACATACTACCAGTGTCACTGCCCTAAAAAATCGCGCCGAATTAGAAGACTTGTCTTTCCGCCGCGAACTTTCACGGCTAGCACTTTCCCATAAACTGTATCACCATACATCGCTCCACCACGATGTTTTCCTATCACCATCAGCCTTCTTTCCACGGCTCGACCATGCGCACAAAGTTAAGCGCATCGCGTGTCGTTCATCTGCATTTGCGAAGTCCTTCATACCACGCACTATCATAGAGTGGAACGATCTATGCGCACACATAGCCATTGAATCCAACGCCTCCACATTTCACGATCTCATCCGCAGCGACGTTGACATTTGAAATGTACTTTTTTTGGCAATATGTAAATTCAATGTACATATGTACATATGTACAATATGTACATTACGTTTATTTGTGTTATGCCTTATTGTTTTCTTAAACCTATACTTTGTATTCTATTGCTTTCTATAGCCGGTTTCTTTATCCTCTGGTACTTAATTATTTTCCCATGTTACATTTTGACTGTTTATTGTTCATTTGCTTTTTAATAATGTTTCTGTTACATGTTTTTTTTTCTACACGGACCCCCCCCCCCCCCCTATGTAATACCCTCGAATGAGGGCCTTTAGGGGTATATTTAATAAATAAATAAAATAAATTAGCAGTAAGAAGTCGGACTCTTACTACTGCAGAACGCCGTGAAATTCCCTGTCAGCGTTTGCCGCATAAAGGGCACATGAATCCAGAGTTGGGAGATATCTTACCGCTTTTTTCCAACTCTACAAATATTGGATTTAGTTAGGCAGACTGGAACTTCATGGCGTAATGTGGTCCAGATGATTACCATACAGTTACCATTGTTCTGGATCCAATGAAAACGGAGGGGGGGGGGGGCACTTAAGCTCCGCGTTCACAGATATATGACGCGATATATTTAATTACGCGACTGTCTGCGGCTTATCTTCCAGATGCTCATTCGCACATATATCCACTTTGCAAATCGCCTCATATATAATAATAATGTAATTTAGTCCTTTATAATTTCGCATATATATTCATTAACATTCAGTCGTAAGCTGTCCAGTTTTGTGAAATATACTCACCAGCCTGCGCATGGCCAACGGGTAGCGTGTCTTACTCATTGCTCGCTGTTCCTTGAGGGTTCTGTTTTCATCGCACCCATTTATCTGAAAGTAAAAGCAAGGAGGTGGAGGTTCCTGTCACTTCACGCAGTCTCGTGACGTCACACAACCCGCCGACCAATCAATACGCAGCCATGTCACCTGAAACTGTTACTTGCTAGAACCATGTCCGTGATTTTTAGCTCACAACGCCGACAACGCCAGAGTTTCTGCAGAACGGGGCATTTAACGCTATCGCATTAATACTCAGCAACAAGTGAAATTGCCTGCAGGAAGAAGCGAAGCTAACGCTCTTCAAGGACGCAGGCGACGTAGGGCCAAATTTTAAAGTGCATCTTAGCTTGTACGGTTTCCCAACCTCAAGAAAAGAGCCCTCAACTCTTCCTCATCTCAAGGAAGGAATCCATATAATTTTAAAACATCCTTAATGATTCCGTTGATAAGGAGGCGTAAGCGGCGTATGGATACAAGCGGCTTCTCAACCGCTTATATCCATAGGCTGCAGGGAATATGTCTGAGAATACATGATGTCGAAGCTAATTTTAACCAACGGTGGGTTTAGAAATAGCACATTTGATGTAAGCCAGAAAAACCACTTGTATACAACTTCCATCCATCTGGTGCACCGCAAATAATTTTTTAAAAATTAAATAATTTCCAATTAAGATTATTTTTCTAATTTGCTAAATATTGCCTTTAGACAATAAATGTGATTTCAAAGTTGGAGAGCACCTTCTGAAACCCCGATTCCATTTATTTCCGATAAATTTTTCATGCTCGAAAGAAAGCCCGCGGAATAAAAATATCACGTTACTAACGCATTCGCGCGCCACGATTGTGGTGCTCTTTATCGTGGTTTCAGTGTATGTAATTAGCTGGGGCCGAGACTCGACAGCCCAGTTCCAGCGGTAGGCTGATATCTTGGCGATAGTTACAGTATACTGTTCTAGAATACACTGTTGTTGTAGCGAGCGCGGTGAGCTCGCTGCAACTTGCACCGTTACGTATCGTGCGCCGACTGCCTGAAACGGACGAAGAAACAAACCATCGTAGTCTAATCAGCCTGCCACCGCAGGCCACGGCCACAACTGATTTCGTTCGTTCAAGCCGGGTTGTGCGCACCAAAATAGTGGCGCGCGATTGCGTTAGTCACGTGATATTTTTATTGCGCGGGCTTTCTTTCGAGCTTGTAAAATAGATACACCTGAGACTTTCTTTATCGGAAAAAAATGTAATGTGGGTTTCAGAAGTGCTCTCCAACTTTGCAAATCACATTTATCATCTAAAAGCAATGGTTAGTAAATTACAAAATTTGTCTTAATCACTAAAGGTAATTGATAAATAAAAAAAAATTGCCTGTTGTGCGCCAGATGGCTGGCAGCTGTATACAAGTGCTTTATCTGGCCTACCTCAAATGTATTTTTTAACCCTTGACTAAATATAGCTTGGACGCCTTGCATATTAGTCACGATCGGGTAGAAACAAGCCTACTTCAATAAAATTAAATTTGTTTTGAGGTACCGGCACCCATATGCGCTCGTTTTGTAATTTACGGGTAACGTCCTAATTGTGTCGTGTTGTCTCCTTTGCGTGTCCATCTTTTGCGCTCTCATTTATCATGAATCGTCCTCATCCTCGGATGCCTTAGCAGAAACGCATAGCTGACCTGACAGCGTTAGATTGCTAGCGGGGCAGCGGCAGCAGGGATGTTTGCCCCCACACAATACTTAATTCTGAGGATCTCAGGAATTTCGCAGACCCACCAGTACTAGCAAGGTATCTGAGATCTCCCGCTTCCCCGCGCTCGAATGTAAGGACTGCATGGAATTTAGGCATGCAACCGCCTGTCCAGGATTCTGGGACGCCTTTTAATTCTAAGGCAACTGTACGATGGTATATGATACTGTTACGCACATGTTGATGAGAACGTTCTAAGCTTACGATGCGTGGCAAAAATTTGATTTTGAGTTTTTCCTGTGTTCGGAGTCAACAGTTCAATCTGCCATAGAATGCAAGAGGGATATGTGTTTCTAAATAGTTTTCAAGCAATTGGATAATATTACAAGCTACTTTATGAACATATTGGCAGTAGCGGCCCAATCTCCTGGTCCATATAAAAACTTTTTCTCTTCAACTTTGTGCTGCGCTCACAAAAAACAAGGGACATTGGCATAAGAAGCCAATTGATTGCGTTTTTGAAAATTATTAACAAGACAAACTAGAGAAAGCTTTGCTTTCATCTTTTTGTTTAATTTTCGCGAAAAATTGATGAGGTCAACACTGAAGTTTCTGTGAAAGCTGTACAACTCTTCTTTGTAGCCGTATGGCTGGCTGCGATCGTGTGGATGGCAATGACTCTAATAACTAATTATTCTAATATTAGAAACAGGCCCTGTTTTCAGTCTTAACGAAGCAATGTTTCAATCTGTATTGGCACGTCTTAGGCACTCGTAGTGCCGCACGAATGCACAGTAGAGGTTCGAAAACTCTGCCTTGACTTCGCCTGTGGTATCACTCGCAGGCATCGCTCGAGGAGATGAACCTTGTGGTCCGGCTGGCCGTAGTGGTTGTGGGCATTATGGCCACATACATTTCGCAGGCCGTCGGGGCCGTCCAAGGGCTCTGGTACCTCTCCTCTGACATGGTCTACGTGGTACTCTTCCCGCAGCTCGTGTGCGTGGCATACTTCCGCGACTTCTCGAACACGTACGGTTCCGCGGCCGCCTATTTGTTGGCTATCACGTTGCGCATAGGCGCTGGTGAGAAAGCGCTTAGCTTGCCGCCGCTCATCCAATATCCCTATTACGAAGAGCAGACCGGGCGGCAGCTGTTTCCGGTACGGACGTTCGTCATGCTCGCTAGCCTACTCATCCTGCTGGCCGTGTCACACCTCTCCACGTGGCTCTTTACGGCCCGCCGCGTGCCGCTGTGTTACGACGTTTTCGGCTGTTTTCAGCTAGACGATGAGCTACCCAGTGCGTCTCTCGACGACAAGAAAGCACTGTCATTCAAACAGACGTCCTCCCAACCGCTGCATGCAGCCTCAGAAGCTTCTGTTACCGGCACCTCCGCGGTGTTTAGCTCCGAAGATCGCGCTGGCGGTGGTCCATCCGAGCATCTCTTGACCTCGCTGTGCACCGACTGGATCGCCACTAGCCCCCGTCAGGCGGTCGGCCAGGCGACGTTGAAGGCTGGAGACTCCGGCAAGTCCCATGTTGTGCTAACGGCGAACTCTGAAGTACCGTCGGCCGTTTCGGTTGTGCCGCAAGCAGACTGGAGCCCGCGATCCGTGCCAGTAGCCTCGATCGGATCACTCATCCCGACATGCGTGCCTCTAGTTGCTTCTAAAGAGGCGAAGGAGGAGCCGGAGGAACCGAAAGTCCACAGCAAGAAGAAAAAGCGCAGGAGGAAAGCGAAATCTTCTAGCAACGCCAAGTGGGCAACCGCTTGCGTGCAATCTGATAGTCATCCCTAATCGTTGCAGGAACGTCTTTTTTTTTTTTTCTACTTATCAGGCTCTTAAACGTTTTCGTAATTACAACGGCTCTGGGTTTGGAGGCTGTATTGTACTGTCATCTCACGTGTTAAGGGATTAGTTGCCGACTATAAATATATTATCATACGTTTTCTTTTCTGGTTTGGTTTTGGGGTTTAACTTCCCAAAGCGATTCAGGCTATGAGAGACACCATAGTGGAGGACTCCGGAAATTTTGACCACCTTGGGTTCTTTAAGTGTGGGAACTCAAGGGGATCGGCGTAGCGTTATCGAACATTTATTTTTACGTTGCTTGTCGCCTCCGTGGTGGTGCAGTGTTTAGGCCACTTGACTATTCAGCCGCATGACGCGAGTTCCATTGCGGTTACGGTGGCAGAGCTACGATGGAGGCCGAACACAAAGCAACCACCTACGATGTCAATTCACGTTATAGTTGCAATTACAAGTAATCAATTACTTGCAACGCGTTACCTATGTAACGCTTTGGGTTGCGAGTAATTGATTACAATTGTATTTGATTACATTTTCTACTAACTTTGGTGTTTATCGAATACGTTTTCGCACTTTGACGTGCCATGGAATTCAATTACTTTTGCGAGAATTCAAAACTGGTCATCAGCTTTTTTTTTTTTTTAAATAACTTGTTGTGGCCAACGGTAAACATTTAGAACTTCAGCTTGGCGGCAAATACTCGTTTCAGAGAGAACGTTTCCTTCGTGACAGAGCGACAACGGACTCGCTGAGGAGCGATATCGCTCGCAATCATGTTCGGTCCACGACCATGTCACCACCGTCTTCTGTACACATGCCGTGTGCCGGTCCAGATAAATTTCGCTCGTCCTCTCTGTGAAGAACCGTCTTCCCGTTTGAAGACGCGGCAGTTTGCCTCTCAGTGCTCAGGTGATTCCTCATATGCAGTTGTCTGCTTGTTTCAAGCACTGGGAAACGGCGTTTTTTTTTTTTCTTTTTTATCGATGTTACAGGCTTGGCCCTCCTTAGTAACACAACTTCTGCTGGTATCCGCCACACCTGCTCGATTTGAAGGTTAAGCGGGTGACCAGTGAAGGACAAAGCCTAAAGCTCCAGCAGCTATTGGGCGAAGAATTGAGCCGTTCCACACCACAGGCCACATGAAATGCTCCGAAGAAATTACAACGCATTATTTTATCCTTAGCTCTATACCCGATGCGCCTTATCGGAACGCTAACAACGGAGCGTGACACTTCATAGCGGGCTTAGATACTAGCATCAAAGCAGCTACGAGCTGGTACGCAAGGTGCTCATACGATATAATGCTGCTCTTCTCCCTCCAGCACTTGCAACAAGTGGATGTTAAGTGCAGCTTCACTTAAAAACGTGAGAAAACGTTGGATGGAAACTTTGAAAAACAACTATTGGGAACAAACAACGTCTAAAAGACATCAAGCAAGTCACACTATTTTATTGTAGCCCAAGTAAATTTGGATTACGGCAGTAAAAATTATCAGGAAAGTAAGGCAGTGGTCATCGACTGCTTTTCTGCACTGGTTCAATTACTTTTCTGGGGCTGTTTAGACCGCTGTAATAAGTTACAATTTAGATAAAGTAACTCTGATTCTAATTAGTTTACTTAATAGCCGTAACATGTACAAAAGGACGTTAAAGAACACTGCTGTCAGGATGTTGAACCGGCGGGCAACAGTTATCACTTGCAGGTTCCGGAAGAACAATACCGCCCTACCATAAAAGCTTAGAAGCTACGAGAAAGCTGTGAGATGTTAATAAACTAACACATGTTTTCTCATATGCAACTCGTGCAAATCTCATGTCATCCCATACACATATCTGCAACGTATACGAAATACACAAGATTGTATACGTGTTTACGATTTTGGTATGAGAAAATATGTATGAGGTTATTGGAGCTCATAGCTTTTTCCACTTGGGTGGTTATAAAAAAAAAACGACGAAGCCGAGTTCAAATCTGAGACGGGGACAAAACATTGCAACACAAAAGAGCAAGGCAAAATACAGGTGGCACACACACGCTAAACAGACAGAAGCTTTCACCAGTTCTGCAACGTATAAGAAATACATAAGATTGTATACGTGTTTACGATTTTGGTATGAGAAAATATGTAGGAGGTTATTGGAGCTCATAGCTTTTTCCACTTAGGTGGTTATAAAAAAAAAAAAAAAAAACGACGAAGCCGCGTTCAAATCTGAGAAGGGGACAAAACATTGCAACACAAAAGAGCAAGGCAAAATACAGGTGGCACACACACGCTAAACAGACAGAAGTTTTCACCAGTCAACGTCCCTGACGAGATGCCGATGTTACGGCCGGGGCGGACGCTGGCCGGCATCATCGGAACATATTCCAGGAGAAGCTCTGATCATATAGCCCAAGTTATTCGAAATATTGGCCCATATTGGCCGCTCCTACGCACTAGCCGCTGGCTGTCCCCGCTGCGCTGGAATGCCAAGCACCCGACTCGCTGCATTTCTTCAATACCTCGGATTTCAGGCACATCAGTTTTCGACCATTTGTGCTATATATCACGCCGCTGCTCCTTCACCCTTGCGGTCACTCCTCGTGCGTGCTGCAGACGCACCACGCGTATCGTGCGTCCCGTCGCCGCCACACTGCCATTGTTTCGCGGTTTGCCCACTGCCGCCCATCACACCTTCGTATAGTGGAAATAATTTCTGAGCTCCCACCTCAGGCGCCCCTCATAGCCCACGTCACATTGAGGAGTGACTGGTTAGTCCCATATACGTACCATACGTACCGTACCGTATCATATACCGCAATAAGACGTTACCATATCACACCATACTATGCCAACTACTTTCTCGTGCAAAACCGATAACAATCACGCCCCACGGAACCGATTAAGGACTCGCAACGTCTTCAGTGAGCCCTTTGCTCCACGCGCATGAAAGAAAATAAGCGCATTGGTTCTTGGATTTCTTGGTGGGGCGTTTCAGTTAAAAAGGCTACTAAAAGGCTTAAAGATAAGCCCGTATTTATGAATGAATCGTGGGCTGCACAGCTATAAAGAAGTGTTCTTTCTCCAAACGCAATGTTGGCATTCTTGAGAATTTTCATGCTTGCTTCATCAACTCGTGCCCACTATAAACGAATGTCAGCAGCACAGTCGGACAGTTTTTTTAACGTGCACTAATTGTAACAAATAGTTATTTTGCCGTGACCTTAGGAGAATAAAGGCAGGGTGGGGGGGGGGGGGGGGGGGGGGGGGGAGGCACTCATTTTCGTCTTCAATCGTGAAAGCTATTACTCATTTCATCCCGAGAACAGATAAATAGTGAACAAATGGCAGAGTTTAAACAATACTTAGACCTAGTTATAAGAAGTGGAAACACCTGCCGCGGTGGCACAGTAGCTAAAGCGCTCGCCTACTGAACCCGAGTATCTGGTTTCGAACTCGACCTATTGGAATCTGGTTCACTCAGATGTTTATTTTTCTTCTTTAATGTGAAAGCACTACACGTGGTCTTGTTAAATCACCGTCATATCGACTAAGTCTAGTTCGCAGCCCGGAGAGTGCAGCTTCCTCTCTTAAATATCCCTATCCCCACTCAGAGGCTTAACGAGAGCAAGAGGTGAAGCCTCGCGAAGAAAATATTATCCCCACTCCGAGGCTTTAGAAGAAGAACACAAGGTAGGGCTATAGCGGGGCCTCGTGAAGAGTTCTAGGTCATTCGCCGACCCCCGGCGAACTCGGGAGTTGCAGTCCGGAGAGCAGAGTTTTCGCTCGAAAACCGGATCGCACTGCATTGTCTTCACTAATTTTCTTGCCCCCGCACCTCAAGTTGGGACATCTTTCATGTAGTCCATCTACTTATTTCTTACTCGAATAGTCTGTTCAGGTGATATATCATCTGGCTTTGCGTAAATTTGTATTTGCTTTTTGTGCCTTACCTAAACAAGGGAGATGCAGCGAATGGGATTGCACCTTATACTCGAAGCTCAATGTTTGGACCATAATAAAAAAAGATAGCAAATGTTATTTTGATCTCAATTAGGAGCAAAAATAACGCTTTAAGAAATAGCCCTTCAGGTAAGAACTTACCTTCGCGCGATAAAAAAAAAAAAAGAACGGCAACGAAAATTTGATTCCTCACAAAACACTGTGAGGAAACCGTCGTCCTTTGACCACCCGCCTGCAACTGTTCAAGCATTGATTTCCCGGAGTCGCCACGATTTAACACATGACCGCTGCGGACTTCCCAATGATTTTTCTCTTCTCGGTAAGGCATGCCCACTGGCTATATTTCAGCGTCAGAAATCGCACCACGCACCCTTAAATGGCAGAGACTGCTGCCGGCGAGAGAGTTTCTTAGCCTACCGGTTGCGACGGCTCGCACCAACGAAACACTTTGCGAAATAGTGCCGTACGTGACAAGAGGTAACTACGTTGCCGGCAGCCGTCGGGGAGAACTAAATGCGGTTAACGTCTCTGTGAGCGGGCAAAGTGGCTTTGGCAGTAGTCGCACTTTGAAAGCAAAGTGCAGTTGTCTCTAAACTTAGCCCCACTGTACGCGTTTGCTTTCCCTTTTCCTTCGTGCCCTTAACATTTTGAGAGTGCCAAACTCTCAAAAGGCTCCAGGGCGTGGGTAACTGGGTCCAGATATAAACTTTCATTTCCTGTAGAAGCCTTTATAGCTCGCTCTTTTGTTTACACTGAAGCCAGCTCTAAATTCTGGAAAGTGCAGGGGCGCCATACGTCGTCGTCCTGATGCTCGGCATCTAGCTCGCCAACTTTCACGGTGAAGTTTATACACTAAAAAATCAAGCCCGACAAGTCACCACGAATTTTCCGCGCTGCTCATCATGTATCGAATAAGGGGTTAACGGAGCCGATGCACGCCGTTGGCGGGGTGTCCTGGCGCAGCAGCGGCACTACTCGACACGGCTTCACGGCGCAAACGAGTCGCCCGTAGGCATTTCTTTTCAACACGTGTAACTGAAAGCGCTATTCTAATCCAGCCTCTTACGCGGCATCTGGCGACGAAAGCAGGAAACAGCCTAGGAAGGTCCGCGCAGCAGACGCAGCGTAGCCGCACCTGCTCTTTGTGCATTTGATTCAATGATAATGGGTCAGCTACGGAGCCGTCTTCAAAAAAGCTGTGAAATGTAGAAAAGTTGGCTGGGTCCCAAAATGTGTGTCAAAAAATAGAACAGTAATTCAATTTGCTTTCATAAAATGTCCGGGCCACAAAAACTGGCGCCGCAAATACGCACGGATTTCGAATCTCCGCGCTGGCAAAGAAGTGATGCCTACAGTTGCTGAGTGTTCAAAGCATTTTGTTGAGCACCTTTTTTTTTTTTTTTCGGGAAAGTAAACAAGTTTCCAAGCATGAAGAGCACTTTCGTCACTGAAAAAAAAAAAAGTGCTACCGTTCAGTGCCAGCAACGCCCCGCGGCTAATACGCGATCGCCGATGCCCGAAATTCGTCCTATAGAGAAAGCGTGTGAAATTCAGTTCACTGAAAATTGTATTGTTTGTATTGCTTGATATTCTAAGTTAGGTCTCATACAACATCACGAGCCATATCGGCATGCGGCTTCTGAACATCCAGGCCACATTTAATGCAAACAAAATGCGGAAACTTTTACAGCTGGATACTTTTGTAGAACGTTCCAGCGGTCCTGTGTAAATGCTAGGCAGTGCGATTTTGAAAGCAAGGATAAAGTTCCACGGATATTGCTCGCACTCTAGCGCAGCCGCATAGCCATGCGAACCTTGCGGGTACTGCTGCGCTATGATTTTACCCAATGCCGTTTGAGCGCTACGAGATACGTGCTCACGTTTGCTCGCGAATTGTAATATCAGCGCGCTTTAAAGATCCCCAGACACTAGAAATGAATCCTGACTCCTACTATGCGGTCTCAAATTGTTGTGACATGGGTGTAATTCAGGCTTAACTGCCCGATGCTACACGTGGGCTGCGACGAATGACGAGTAGAGGGCGCTGGATTAGTTGCACCACCCGAAGATCTTAACCTGCCTCGACATCGAACTGCACACGGGCGTAAGGTTTCTGCGATTGAGTATGTTTTTGGCATCCGCTGCGGCTTCAGTGACTTTCCCAATATGTGCGTCCGTGTGCTATGCGTATAAAGTACCTTGCTCATCCCTATCTTTTCTAGCTATTGCTTCTCTCGGCCTCTATCATAGCCTGAGTCGCTTTGGGATGTTAAACCCTACAAACCAAACCGGCCTGTTACCTCTATATGTATGCTTCGTCCTACTATTTCTCCCCAGATCCTTTTAAATATTTCAGTCGCCTGCTTAAAGTTGCGCAGTTGCCGGGACCGGCGTCTCTTGTTCTTCTCTTCTTCTGTATTCTTTTATTTTATGCTGTGAACTGCCAGCGCCACTCTATTGCCACAATGTTCCTAGCAAGGTTTTTGTGTTCCTAGTAAGGTTTGTGCGCAACGTTTTATTCAAAAGTATGTGGACGGTACGAAACAGAATTCATGTTGTTGTTGCTTTCCAGTTACTCCATGTCAAAGAAGACGACTAAAAGCATGATGTGTTGTCAAAAAACGTCCCCACATTGAAATCAAAAAGGCTAGCAACAAACTTACAAAACAATCTTGATGTAGAGTTTTTTAAGCGTAAACAAAGACAAGGACAAGAGAGGCAACATACACACACAATAATTTTCCACTTTCAGATAGCACCAATAGATACGGCAGATGGTAAAAAAGTCAGCGAATGACTTCAAGAACAATTGTGACAACCTATGCAACATCATTTTAAAACGAATCAGGTATTAAAGTGCCTCCATAAGTGTGCATTGGAAAGATCGACGTACCCATGAACAACTATAGCTATCTGTTAGGTGCTTCTCGCGACCGCAACAGCTTCTTGTGTTGTCCGATGGGCTGCCGGGCAGGCTACATTCCCTCGCGAATACTGCCGCTGCAAGAATAAAAACTTTTTAAGCTGAAGGAAATCCTCACAAGCACAATAAACTAACCTCTCTCAGCAGCAAACGACCGAACTTCGCCGTCTTCTCACACAAGTAGCGTTCGCGGGCGCCCGCGTCGTCCGCGCTCGAAAGGGTCGCCTGCGCCGCCGTGCAGTGGGCCGTTCTCTTTCGTTCCCTTGTCATGAACTTTGAAAAGTGCTTTTTGAATCTAGTTTTGCCTAGGCTGCACACCATGAACGTCCGTTATTAGTGAGCAAATTCAGAGCATATGGCAGCACATCAAGGGAATTCGGAGGAACACCCAGCGGATAGCGAGCCTGTCAGCGGTGGGTATACGACTTTAGCGCGTTTATATTGCCTCCGGAACGACGTGCCGTACTTTGTCACACATTTCTTCAAAGCTCTCGCCAACGTTATCACCGGCCACCTCTGCTGGTGCTCTGCGAAACGCGAAAAATGTTGGGATAAGTTGTTTTAGATAAGTTTTGCCCTCCCAACTCGCACCCACATGCGCTTTGTAGTGTGTAAAAATGCGTATTCTTAGAAACTGCATTTCATGCTTTCGCAATCACTTTTAGGAGGTTCATGGTTGCTGTGTACCAAAAGACGTCGTCATAGGTGCATCTTGAAATGAGAAGACTGCTTTGAGAACTTTCGCTTCCATGTATTCCTATGGGCGCTAAGCCTACTTTTCGCCCCCCGTGTGCTGCAGTGTCGCTAGCGCCCCTTTTGTTTTTAAACATAGCATCGGTCTATAAGAATGAGATTAACATAAGCTTCACTAAATAAAACTTCAGCTTGAAAACAGCAGCTTTTCCGGTTACTCCCACAGCTAGGTGTGCAAGGATCTGTTCTTGGGCCCCTTTTTTTCCTCATCTACATTAATGACCTTCCCTCCACTGACACTTCTATTATTCATCTTTTCGCTGAAAACTGCGTTATTTTCCGCGAAATAAGAAACGCTAACGACGTTGCAATCCTACAGAATGACTTAGCTGCTATAGTAAACCGGTGTAATACTTGGCTCATTGAACTTAATACTACCAAATGCAAAGTCATGCACGTTTCCCGTACAGATTCCGGCCTCACGACTTACTACCTGAATAACATTGCTTCGGAATTCGTTTCTTCTTACATGTTCCTCGGGGTTTATATTATACATAATTTATCTTGGACTAGCCACATTAATTATATCATCAATAACGCTAATCGCATGCTTGACTACCTCCTTCGTAACTTTTAATTCCAGAGCTCCATCTTTTCTCAAATTGCTGCCTTTTAAGTCTCTTATACGCCCAAAACTTGATTACGTTTCATCAGTACGGGATCCTGCTTATGTCACCCTATAGGCCATTCTCTTGAACTTGTTTAAAACAATTCCACTCGCTCCATCCTTTCCAATTATAACCGAACAGCTAGCATATCAGCAATGAAAAGTAGCCTTGAATTATCCTCTTTAGTGCCTCGCCGTAAACTTTCTCGCTTAGCAATATTTCATAAACTATTCTACCATACCATATTGCAAACTCAATTGATTCTTGAACCACTCTATCGCGCCGATCGCATTGATCACATTCACAAAGTCGGCCTTGGTCGTTGTAACTCTAAAACGTTTTTTTCAGTCATATTCCGCGTACAACTTGTGAATGGAACCACCTTCCTGCTGAAATCGTATCTATTAAGGATAATGCACTTTTTAGAAACTCTTCCGATAACATTGTATGACTAGAACCTTATATTTTTAAAGTCGTGATGCACTGTATGATTAAATAATATTTAGCTAACATTGTATGATTAGGAGATATTTGTTTTGTTTATTACTTATAAATGCATTTCTTGTTAATACTTATATAATTTTGACCACTCCCCTCTCTAATGCCTCCGGCCCTGAGGGTAAATAAATAAATAGATAAGCTCACCCCTCATCATGCACCATCACTCGATCCCTCACTGGTAAACTGATCAACGTTTTCAGTGTTAAAATTATTGTGTCTGAGTTTAGCAGGTCGGACGTTTCTGAGCATATACTGTGATGGAGAAATTGAAAATATGCGATTCTTTCCTCCATGGCTTGGTGCTCCCTTCCATTGTAATAAAAGTACAGCATGCTTTAAGTGGAAGTACCCGTCGGATAACTGTATAGCGTCATTGCCTAATACAATGTGGCAGGTTTGGTCTTTGGGGTTTAACGTCCCAAAGCGACTCAGGCTATGAGAGACGCAATACAATGTGGCAAGCTTTCTGCATTTTCAGGTCTTTGTAAAGGATATGCTACACCATGCATGCTGACAGAGGTTCTTCGCTACATACACAAGCCTTACATGCCTGTCTATCAACCATGAATTTTGCGCTGGCGTAGGAAAATACACTGTCAACGAGCTCGAATAGGCGTATCGCGCTTTTTGCTTTTACAGGAGCGCAGCTGCCTGCTTCAATAGGCTGATAAGATAAAATAAACGAAGTTTTCACAAAAGAAAGGGCAATTTCCAGCATTCCTTTGTGTCACGGATCTCCGAAGAACGCTCAGGCCGAAAGCATGAACTAGACGCCAGCCGTACCCATACGGACGCACAATTAATACACACATACACAGACGCTAACACTCAAACAAAAAAAATTAACAAAAACTAACACAACCTACGAAGACTACTGATAAACACGATGCTTCACACTAAGAAACAGCATTCCACTTTCACACTAAGAGACAGCATTCGAGCTCACAGTTTGAAGCAGGCGACGCGTTTCATGGGTCCAGGCAATGGCGTCGGCGTCGAGGTGGCATTCGGCTTGCAATTAGCATGGTCTTGTTGGCCGCAACGGACGACCTCCCGTTGAAGCGTGGGCTAAATCAACGTTGGCGTTCGTGGCGGCGTTGAGGTGAACCTCCTGGGCGATGCAGGTGGACGGTGGTACGAGATTTGGAGGTGCCTCCTGGACGTAGCAGGTGGCTGAGTAGTCGCGCAATCCTCGGAACCGGTTTGAGAACAGCAGGGAGTCTACGGAGCAGTGCCGTAGAACATGCGGACACCGGTACAGCAGCCGGCGTTGCTCACTCCCAGCCAAAGCGTCCCTCACCTCCCGGAGCCTCCGCTTCTCTGGCTTCCACCCCCTTGCCTCTTCGCATCGCGCCTTTTTATAACCTCCGCGTTCATACACGTCAGCTTTATCGTCGTGTTCATCGTTTTCCGTTCACCAATCAGCGCTTGCCATGTCACCGACACTTCTTAATCCTTCGTTGGTCCACGTAATCCTTTTCGCCGGGGTCGTCTTCTTTGCTTTCGCAAAAAGCCTCTGTATTTGGCCTCTTACATGTATGTGACACTTGGGTAATGGCCTCATGTGAGCGGCAAACAGTAAACAAGTCTATGCTGGGGCAGTCTGGGAGCTTTTCGCAAATATTTTCAGACACAGTTACTACCAGGAGCGTAAATATATTTACAGGGTTGTCATCAGTCAGAATTCTAAACGAATTAGCGGCACGTCTTGAGAAGGTTCAGCCACTGTCTAGCAGACTGGTGCTGCGGATCAGAGACAGAGTTGGTTTCACTTTTATGAACGAGAACAATATTTCCGCTGAATTTCCGAGCCCCTTTACGGTCGCTCGGCAACAACCTGTAGAGACATTACTGAAACAGCTGTAGTGCTCTGGACTATACTAGCACAGATTATAAAGCTTCCTTCCGCAAAGTAAATTAGGGAGAACATGCTAAAGCACTCAAGCAGTTTGGCAGTGTCAGAGTAGTAACAGACTGCGCGTAAATAACAGTCGGTGAAGAGAGTTGTCTGAAATGTGCAGTTCAATCATGCGCCTATTACAAAAAAAAGCGATTACTACCATATATACTATGACAGTGACGTCAAGTAGAATCAATGTCTACATTAGTGAATGCTATGGAGGAAAACCTCGCAAGGTCATTTTTGAGCATAGTGGCCTAATTGCACCACTGGAGCTAATATATGATGGTATTATCAGATAGTAGGTTTTTAACTGAGATCTGAGCAGGTACCCTGGTTCAATAGATTAGGCCACCGTACAAAAAGCAAATACAGATAACGAAGTATGATACGCTCCCCACTCAGATAACTTCATATCAATACTCGGTGATTCATAATAACAATAACGCATCCTATAAAACCACATTCACAATATACATGCTAAGGCAAGTCGAGCACTAAAAGTTTTCGCCGGAATTTCTCGCTTACCGCGTCATCACTAAAACTACTATTATACAGAACCTAGATTCATCCACAGCTGGAATGTTGTCACGTGGTGGTGACCAGGGTCGATGACACAAATGAAGAGTCGGTGATAGCACTGAAGAAACTCTTTTTTGGGCTGACTTGCGCCCGCAAAAGAACTAAGCAACTCGGCGGCGGCGATAGCATCAAACGTGCTCGTCGATCGTCGAACAAAGAATGCCCGTCGCACTCGTCAACGCTCAATTTAAAGGCTGCTCAGAACAATCTAGATAACGTCGCAAACTGCTACTAGCACAAGCTGGAACATGGTAGAAAGACACACGAGTGGCAGGAATCTTCAAGACAGATTTCGGTGCATCTTGCGCTATAACTAAACTGATAAAGGTGCGACTCGCGACATCGAGCATTAACAAACAAAAAATACAGAACAAACAAAGAATACGCGATCCAGAATCAGACATATAAGGCCGCATGCCGGCGGCTGCCACAAAAATAACAAATACAGTTTTGAAGGCTTCGCGGCAATATGCATGATCAGTTAGGGACCACAGCTATTGCAACATCGTATACAGTCGGTAGAAGAATAGAAACTCAGCCCGATTCATGTTAAACAACTACCAAAGGTTTTTCAGTGTTAGTAATATCAAAGCGTTCCTAATCTCTCGTCGTTGCTCGCCCGAAGAAAAATATCCCGCTTTTATCTTTTTCATAAAATATATTATCATATTTCATATTTACGTTCTGTATGGTTCTGTATTCTAGTCTTTCTATAATTTGCTTTTGTCATCTGCCCCTCATCTTTATTGTGTCATGTACCTTGAGGGCATAACAAATAATCAAATAAATAAATAAAATCGTATCGTATAATATAGAGTGCGTCATCCAGACAATGAAGATTACAAAGTTTTGATCCACCAGAATACCATGAAGCATATTAAGACTGAGACAACACTATGATAGTAGCTGCTGGGTTCACCAGGTTGACAGAAGCAATTTTGGCAGCAGGCCGGTTCCTGAGATTATGACTATCGCATGAGTTGTTCAAGCATAAAGCGACTGAAAGCACGGGCCACATAGTAGCCCCATTGCTATTATATTAGCTCACCAGTGGCTCATTACATTGTTTGCCCGTACTTCGATTTCTCCATATTCATCCATATTCCACGGATATACAAAATTTGCGTGTGTTTTGGTATGCCTACGTTTCTACTCATATGCAGACTTGCTTGTGACCGCTTAATGTGGCATATTCGTTTTAGCGAATGGTGCAGGCTGCTAGCAAATGCATAGACAATACCATTCAGACTGCATGAGCGGTCACCTGTTGTCTGCATAGAAAGAAGTTTTTAAATTAGCAAAAGAGCTGTAACGTTCTGCTGCTTTTATCCAAGAATGGAAATTCAGTGGAAGGGCTTGAGCAGCTGCAAGGATCTTAATAAAACATGCATTGTTAGCCTTTATATCTTAGCACTGGTCACTGCTGCACAATGCCAAGATTGCTGCACATTTCTGTTGGATTCATGCATGCAGGCTGACTAATGAAACTGGAACAGTGGCTTTTTCAACCTTGCAAGTTTAATGCCAGCTGATGAGATTTCTAGCTCCTAACCTAGCAACATTTTTTGTTATTTAAGAAAGAACTGGGATGCATCGAGTCACGCAAGCAGCAAAATTGTGTGTGAACAAGATTTTGCGGAGCAGGCAATATCAAGGAACTGCTGTTACCAAAACCTTGACTAAAAACCTCAGTGAAAACAGGGTGTGTGCATTTCACAGAGAACACTGATGCTATGTTGACCGAAAATGCCTAGTAAATACAGAAATGGTTACTTCCTGAATACAAAGGCTTAAATTTAAATGTTACCTCCGCACATAGAGGAAGCAGGTAATCATTTTTTTATCCACTGGCAATAAGTCTTCCAGATTTAAAGGCACCTTGAAAAGACATTCATGGTCTGATACTGTTCAACAAAATTATTGACGTACGGGGTTTTTGCGAAAAGAAGATATGACACATGAAGTGGTTACAAACAAGCTTGCATATGATTAGAATTAAAAGTATAGACATACCAAAACTACCGCAAGTTTTGAGTAACCTATAATAATTTTTTTTTTAAAGTTGCTCAGGGCAGCCACTCGCAACCAATTAAGGCTTGATCTAACTTAGCTGCGCCTGCCAGTTTATGTCGGCTCGGCTATCTGGGCGTGGAGGGACGCCTTCGCGACTTGTTTTCTTTAACTTTTATACGGGTGTAGGGAAAGGGGGGGGGGGGGGCGGGGGGGGGGGGGGGGTATAGTTGAGGTGGGAAGAGAGCAGCATCATTTTAGATCACTGATATTATGACGTGTAGTAACAAGGCTGTAGGCACAAACTAGGAGACTTGAACTGCATTGGAATAAACTCTTCATAGAGCTGTCTAGCGTCCTTTACAGAACTGAGCAATTGGGCGGCAGCGATAACAAAAAGGTTCGGCGGACGTCGAACTATTAATGCCCGTCGCACCCGTCATGCTCAATTTAAAGGCAGCGAAGAAACATCTAGATAAAGCCGCAAACGGTGACTAGCATGATCTGGAACGTTGTAGAAACACATGCGAATGGCTGGAATCCTTAGAGATACATCTCGGTGCATCTTCTGCGACAAAAAAGAAAAAAAAAGAAAATTCGCTAAACCAGCGTATCGCGACTACGATCATCAACAAACAAAGAGTACAGAATTGATCCCAGCGTTACAATCACAGTGATGAGGCCGCATGCCGGCGGCTATCGAAGAACAAAAAAAGATCTGAATGGTTCGCGACACTATCCTCGGTGTTAGTGAAACTAGCTCAGTTTTTTTTTTTTTTTTTTCGTTGCGGACACGAAAGATGAATGCCGATCGCTTTTGGGCATTCTTAAGGCTTAGTAAATAAGCTTTTTGTAGTCCTCTAAAACTACTGCTCAGCGAATACGAAAATGTGCGAATAGAAAAACCTAACAAAACTTAGGCAGTGATGCGAACTTCGAAGAATCCGGAAAGTAGTCTTCTAGGGATGCACATTGGGCTGAGTTTGAGTACCATGGAGCCTTGACGTAAGGGGTCGTCCATAATTAGAACAAACACGCGAGCAGGTGGTAGCTTACTTCAAAGCGCCATTGCATCCGACCCGGCCGCGTCGGACGTAATGACAATTTGAAGAGGGTTCACACGTTCGCAATGAGAGGGGACAATGTGCTTCAGCTAACACTGCTTCAGGGGCTCACTTTCTGCGGATGCCTAAACAGCACACTTTCTTTCTAAATGTCCTTATTTAGTTCTTTGAATGCATCAAATTCAGCATTGCCACAACAAGTACAGGAGCAGCCAAATCATAATTTTTTACAAAATGCGAAAACGTGGGCTTCCTTAATGACATACGCCCTCCTGCACACTGGTTGAGTTAAATACTCCAACTTCGGCTCGAGCAGCTCAAACGTCCAGAAATAACTTCCTAGTTTTGTTGGACACTTTAGTTCCATGTTTGTCCTCACAGCACTTGCTCGAAAAAATAACTCTGCCATCTGGAAAGTACGCATTGAAAAGGACATCTCCGTGAACAATTAGTCCAGTTTCAGGCACCTCAATTCGGTGACCTGTGCTTCCTTCCACTCAGGGTATGCGAGACGTGCAGCACCTTTTTTAACACAGGCAGCACGCATGGCTGATGGGCACACAGGACTACTCCTCAAGATTTTTTTAGAGAAAGGAGTAAATGTTACATTTTCGCACGAAGAAAAGTCATCGCATATATTTATTTGGAAGTAAGGGTAGCACTTAAACGGAAAAGACCACGGGACTCTGCTGACAACTGATTTATTTTTCCTCGCTGGATCATCTTAAACGCTTTAAAATCACACTAGCGCAGCCACACGCTCATAGCCGCATGTGTACATCCGGGTGACACCAGCCTTTTTTCACAGCTGCTCAACGAAGCAATCACGATGCCTTCCATCTCTGGCCACTCTCGAAAGTTCCAACGTGCTAGCAGCTCCGTGAACGCTGCGTGTCCTTGACTGGCTGATGCCGGGTAGGCGCCAGTGAAAACGCTGCGCTGTACAAAGCGACGTGCTACTGCGTGCGTGTGTCTTGGCAAGTGGCAAGATAACAAAAAAAAAAGCAAAAGTAAAACGTTTCCAAGTTCGGCTTCCGTGTACGTAGTGAAACAGTTGCGCCCTGCAACGCAGTAGAGGAGCCACAATGGCGGGAAAAAAGCCATTCGCCGCAGCCCGCCCTGTCTTTATTCTTCGAACTATCGAGACTCCTAATATAGGCGCCCCATGGCAAGAAGTTGAGTACAAAAGAACGAGAAGCTAACGCAGCACTGTCCCTCGGTGAAGAAAGTAAAAGGAAAAGACAGGAGAACATCAGCATTTCATGGCCTGGGGGATAAAATAGTCGATCAAGTTCATCCTTCAGAGTAAATCTTTAAGGGCGAATAAGGCTGGTTCTTCCTTTATTCTCCCGATGCCATTCCAAAAGCGCGTACGCTCGATGGTTGCGACTAGTTAGCCTAACTGTACCGTTCACATTGTTATAGAAGCTAGTCTTTCCAACTTCCGCTCAGGAATCTCGCCACGGGGCGCCTCCCAGAAGAGACGACAAAGTGAGGGGGGGTGACAGTGTTCAGTGAGGCCCAATAGGCGTGCGAGAGCATCTTTTAGTCAGGCTTGCCGTGAAGAGGTTCACGCCGTTCGTACGATCTACTTTGGAGACATTTCGTTCCTTTTCCTACCTCGTCCTGAAAGCCCAATTTCCTCAGGATGCAGGCCGCGTTTAAAAAACTTTCATTGGTTCCATCTGCGAGAGTAGTAGAATATATAGCCTCTGAAAGAAAATTGCTGGCGCCCCGCCTTCATTCTAACGCCCGCTTCTCTGCTTCATCTTCCCTCCGACAGCAGACAAGAAAGGAAAGCGAGCGTATAGGCTTTAAGGAAACCTAATTTCTGAGCTCCTCTGCTCGGCGCGAAGAGAGAGAAAAGAGGCGAAACTGAACTGAGCGAACGCGCTACGAGAAAACCTCGCCAAGGGTTCCGGAACGAGGACACTTCCCTCTTCCGTTGGACGGAAACTGAGGATCCGCGCAGGGTGAACACTGTCGGGGGCGCCTCGGCGAGGCTACGAGTATTGTGGAACTAACTAAAACAGCGCAGCGTCATCGTTGGCATAGATCCCTGTTTCAAAACGAGGAACGTAATTCTCGCGTATTTGTTACCCACTCCTTTGCTTGAGATATATTTTTCTCATATTACCCGGCACAAATATCTCAGCGAAGAGTGAACTGCGCAGCTTTGTAGTGAAATAGAACGCGGTGGGCCAGCAACGTGGCAAGGTGGTGCGACATAGGAGAGGGCCTCATACTGGCCCATGAAGGGTCGCTAAACGCGGTGCCGGCTGCAAAGCATCGCGCTCAAAACAGCTCAGCCAAACAAAGAAAAGCCCACCATCAGAAAACCACATACAAAAGGGATCAAAGTGAAAGACTGCCCATCTGAACACAGCACATATACATAGGAACAAACAAGACAGCAGCACGTTGAAAAATCGGCGCACTAGCAGGCAAGGCTCCAGTGTTTTGCGGTCGCCCTACCCATGAAGCAAGCAAACGGGGGGGGGGGGGGGGGGGGGGGGGCGGTGCAGAGCAAAGTGCTTATATACACAGAACATCACTGAGTAACCTCTGCCTAACAACTTGTCGCTAGTTAATTGAAAGCCACAAACGCGATGTGGTGGCTGTCGCAATTCTGCCATTTCCACGCTCTGCAAAGCCAACTGCGTTGGTCATGAAAGCCACCAGAAAAACAGCGGCCAACTAGCCCGCGAACACTTAGAGTCCTTACACTCAGCCACAGCGGGGGTGCAAGCGCGAACATGTGTTGTATATAGCTTCGCTACAAGGGGAAAATAGTTCGTGCAGCAAATAATCGCTGCGACGACATCCAGTAAGCGTCAGTTCAAGGGAAAGAGGATGACTAACCACACCTTCAGAGCTTCGCAGGCGATCACGACTGTGACAATTCAGTTAAAAGTAACCAGAATTCCAGAAAACACGCGATGCATGTGATGAAAACACCCATAGAAACTAACTGAGAGATGATAAGAGGTGCATGGCCTAGTCTGCAGTATATTTTTGTTTACCTAAATTAATTGGTAACGACTAAATAGCTGACTTTATAAATATTGGCTCGAGGAGTCATACAAAAGCTGTTGATTGCCTCTAAAAATGGCTGGCTGAAATGTTTCTATCGAGCCACGATTTACGTAATTTTATATATTTATTGCCCTAAAAGAATGCCACCACATGGCCAGCTGTTCGGTTAAATCTCTTGCCTTGTGCGCACACAAAGCTTCATCGGAAGGAGCGTTCGAGATAAAGGAATATTTAAATTTCTGAGACGTGTCTGGCACCGCTTTTACGTGGAAGCCTTTACAGTAGGGCTAGAAGACCCGTTCTCCAGAAAATACTGCGCCGGTGGTGGTGGTGGTGAACTTTTTATTGCGCCCAAAAACAGGGGACCAGTCAAAGGGCCGGTTGCGCTGACTTAGAGGAGGTCGGCGGGGATCCTTTGGGATGCCGCGGCCTCCACCGCGCGTGTTGTGAGCGAAAAATTACGGACATTGCTGTCGCGGATAATAATTTGCAGCCAACACGGCGGGAACTGAGTGGTCGTAGGGTTGTGCGACATCACTCGACCACGTGCCATGGAACAAACCAGAACTGTTCCGAACAGTTTTGGGGTACGGATCCGACCCACTTTCTCTGCCGACTTACCTTTTTTTTTTTTTTTTATCACGGTTTGAAACACGCTCTCTACGTTTATTTCCAAAGCACCACTGTACATGACATGCATAACCATTTTGAAAAAGTTTCACGTCTAAAAAAAGAACGAAAAGAATAGCGTGTTAAATTGGGCGGGAACAAATATATGGCAGCGCAAAGAGGCAAGGACAGGTCGTCTCCACTTGTCCTTGTCTCGTTGCGCCTGCCATACATTTCTTCAACCAAAAGAACAAAAGAAAATATACTGCCGCACGCGTCGCACCAATCTTCAGTTGCTGGCTATCCCCGAAAGCAGGTGTTCGCTGCACTGCGCAGGGGCGCCGCTCATGGGAAAAGTTGCACCATTCCGCAGCTCTCCTTATAAGCTGTGAAATAATATCTACTGATTCAGACAAATACAAAAATAAATAAATATTATACTAATGTGCAACTGAAAAACAAAAGTATTAATCAGTACCGAAAATGTCTCGCAAATCATTTCGAGTTTTTTTTTTTTTTTTTTTTTTCTTCGACCGCATTGTAACGAGTTGCATGGCGCCTGCATCGCATCCGTATGCAATGCGACGCCAGCAGATGCAATCTGGTTGACCAATACTTCAGAATGGTAAATCGACGCTGATGGTGGGAAGGCCTCCTTGGGTTGCAATTTGCGGTCTGTTCTTGAAAGTTGCTCGAAGACGATTTCCTGAGCTGATTGACCCGCTTTCTCTTCCTTTTCTTTTGTCTCTAGCGATGTGCACTTGATCTATTTTTGTTCCGAGACGTATAGAGGGCACCACTAGAAATTAAATATGGCTGCCCCAAAGGGTGGTCTGGCTAGTTGACGGCAGCGCTGCGCTGGCAGAGGCTACTTTGAAATTAATGTTGGGGTGGGCTGTTTTGTCGAGAAAGCTCTCAATATAGTCTCTGTTGTGCTGTCACCGTACAAGCGTTTTGCGCGTGTGCATTTCAAGTGCAGTAGAACCTAGCCGACACAGTGTTGGCTGGTCTGGTATGTAAATCATTCGACTACGGATTACATGGAGCGCCAGGTGTGACTTGTATTGAGGCGGCTTTAATCGCGACAAGGAAGGTTGCAGAGAAACGTGCGCCGAGAGCAAGAGGGACACCCAGAAATTCTATGGCTCTTATCCTATTGATGGTACACATTTCAACACGAAGCGGACGGTAACGTCATTGAATGTTTTCGCGGACATTGCATTTAGTGGCCCTGCTTTTGACCCGATTTCCCCTTGCTGCCTAGACAAGCAAAATGCATATAATGATGGCGCTGGAAAGTGGCAATGATGGTCTACAGGGCTAATTTATTTTGGAGCATGGTAGTTATCGATTTTCAATTTTCAGGAGTGGTCGCTAGACAATCAGCGTAATTTCGGCTTTAAAGCGAGAATGGCTAAAACTTCCTGGGAACCACAAAGGCTACTGTTGCCCCACGTCGTCGTAAAATCCAGTGCATAATACAACTTTCGTGCGCATGTGATATTTTCGGACTACAAGCATTGCACACAAGGAATCGCGTGCAAAACATACAGTTATTTTTTACAACAAATGTTGCGCTCAATGTCCACTCAAATGTAGTTCACATTTTACGGACTTTCAAGGTCACTGCTCTATGGTGTATAACACATAATGAGACGAAATGCGTTCCAAAAACTGTCATAGCCTTGATCCAAAGTTTTACGACGCTGATTACGCAGGAAATCTGAGATAGCGCAGACTAAAGGCCCGTTCACACTTGCGACTCGCAGCGGTCGCGCGACCGTTTTGGTCTAAAGGCCCGTTCACACTTGCGACTAGCAGCGGTCGCGCGACCGTTTTGGTCGAAAAGCGACAGACGCAAATGGTCGCATCGGTCGAAAAGCGACTGCCGCGGGCCGATCGGGCACTGCTCGAATTTCCAGTCGTGCGACTACTAGTCGCAAACCATTTCACCAATCAGCGAGGTCCCGGAGTACTCGATCGAGCACCTTCTCAATTCAATTAAAGAATATCCCTACCTTTTCAACAAACGGCACCTGGAATTCAAGGGCAGGGAGAAGGAATGTCTGGCCTGGGAGGAGATTGGAAAGATATTCGGACTATCCGGTAAGTACCATGAACTTTTAAGAAATGGGTTTTTCACGCAAGCGCAACAGTTTACATTGACACCACGGTGATTGACACCGTCTATTCGTCGTCGGCGTTCTCCCAACACGAGAGCGCGGCATGCGCACGGGCTCGCCTGAAAAAGCTGAAGTGTCTGGCAAGCGGCTGCTACCGACGTTCACTGTCATCGCCCAGCAGCTCTCCTACTCCCAACTCATTCGGAATAGAACGAGAAGGCAACAGTCGCAAGTTTGAACATCGGTAGTGGCGAGCTCCTCTCTGGTCGCACGACTGGTAGTCGCGCGACCTCATCTAGTCGCAAGTGTGAATAGACCTTAAAAGCGACAATCGCAAATGGTCGCATCGGTCGAAAAGCAACTACCGCGGGCAGTTCGGGCACTGCTCGGTTTTCAGCCGCGCGACTGCTGGTCGCAAACCATTAAACCAATCAGCGGCTCAGCTGACGTGAACGTAAGTTAGCTTAACTCTATGTGGTGAACAGTCAAGGTAGACACGATGTGGAAAGCAACCCGCAAGTCGCATTCGCGCGTGTGAACATCGGTTGCTCTCTGATCGCATGCGACTGCCGGTCGCGCGTCCTTCGCGAGTCGCAAGTGTGAATAGACCTTAATAGTGACGATTAAAGGAATACAAAAACAACAAGCAGCTCTAGTCATGTCGCTAGCGTTTTTATTCTTCGCACCCCGTCTTCTCACACTGCTTTAAAACTTCATTATTATGCAGGTTCATGTATGCATATATGTTCATGTCGTCTTTAGTAGCGCAATTCGAGTGCTGTGCGAAAGAAAGAAAATTGAAACTCGGCAACTGAATTTCCTTTGTAACTTATATCGTGTGGCTTACACGCATGCATGGTCGTTATAACATGTGAATATATAAAAAACAGTGACCGAAACAGAACGGCACGCTAAAAGCAGCCTGCGATGCAGCAATAAGCATAAATATTGGGCAGGAGGCGCTTCGGCAAGCAGGGCGTCCTCCGCCGCTACCACCCTTCGGGCGTTTCCAGAGGTAGCCGCGGAGCGGCGATACCGTATGTGGAACTTGCGAATACCAGGAGCGAAGCTTCGACGATTCATATGAAGGCTGGGTGGAGCAAGAAACTGAGCGGAATTATTGTGATATTCTCAAGAGTCCCTAATAGATGCTGAGGAGTCAAAAGACGGGTACACGGAAGAAAGACAACAAGCGCTTACTAGCAAGCGTTTTATTTCAAGGCTGAGAGTAAACAGGCACCGGGAAAACCCACAGAAAGGAAAAGGGAAACGCCGAAGGACAAGATAGAAAAGATAAGATAGTTAACCGTTAATATCTAAAGATGCAAGTTCTTTCCCTGACAGCGAATAGATGAAAACGCTTCACCCTCCTCTAACTCCCATGCTCTATTTGGTGAGCTCGTGTCCACCCTTACTGCTACGGTGGCGAGAAAACGAATGATTTTCATCACATTATCTACCCTCACTGAGGCAAATAGAGTGGCACTGAAAGGTGGCAATAAAAGCTATAAGCGCAATACTGCGGAGAAATGTAAAAAAATGAGTGAGCTGTTCTGCCTCCTGTGCGGAGAGGAGGCAGGAGGGAACGAAATTCTTGAGAAGCGTGCAGAAAAAAAAATCGAGACAAAGCTAGTCGAGTCTTCATTCTAGTCGATCGTCGGTCACTCATTAGGAATATTGTTCTGCGGTCTGCACAATTAATGGACCACGCGATAGCATCTGCCAACAAAAACAATACATGGACTACTATATGGATTTTAGGTTTTACCATAGAATGAAACAGGAACGGGAACTGAGCATGAAAAAAATTGCGTAAAAAGAAACTGCACCAAATTCGTTATCTGAACCCTTCAAAACGGAGAGGAATGTGTCTCCGAAGCCAAAACTTAACCCGAAAAAATTCCGGTTCAACACCCTGGGAAAATTAGAAGCCAGCTGAGGGAAGATCCAATGAAGTATTGATTGCCGTCATAAAAATATTACATCCAAAAATTATTTCTCAGAAAAATTTTCAAAAATGCTTGGTATGAGCTGCATCGACAACCGAGAATATGGGCCGCAGCTTCCCTTTACTAACATTCGAGGTAGCCAGGTTCGTGGGGAAGTAAAAATTCTTGAGGTTGGAGCTATAGCAATACCGGCCGGGGTGATAGAGGGGCAACATTGAAGATCACGACCAAATCTGGCAAAGCCACCCAAGAAGGCTCAAGCCTTCTCAAGGACCCTAGTCGGCAGCTGCCAAATTTCAGCGTGTAGTTCGGTGTAAATGTTTGACCGTTTTCATTCTACCCGCAAAAACTCAGAAAGCCTTTCTCTGTTCCTCTTTTGGCTTAGAGCTTCTTACTGGTTCTTCCGCGCGCGCTGATCCATCGCAGACGCTCATCTATCATGTAAGGGAGGCGACCTCGGACGGGGGGTGTCACGAAAGGATTCTGGCGCGCATGTTGCATGCATGATGGCTCCCACGCATGAGCGCAGCGCCCCCTCGCGAAGCCGATCACTCCGTTTATCTCTGCGCGCTTGCGATTCCGCCTGGGCGCGGTCCGTCAGTGGACCTTCGAATCTCCTAATGGTTTCCGACAGCCATGCGCGAAAACACTCTCGTCACGGGGTAAGGATGAGGGCACTCCTCGAACCCGGGCTGGAGCCTCTGCAGTTCGATCGCTCTTTGGGCCCACAGGGAGTTCTCGGAAAGCTGGGAGCGCCGCATTGCCGTGAATTTATTAGCAGCTTTCTGCGCCGCGCGTGACTGCATATTGGATGGCGACAGCACGGATGGAGCCTTCACAATTGTCCGTAATGATGACGTATCAGGCTCGTAGCCAGGTAGCGAAGCGAGGACTTTCGAGAAATGCTGCAAGAGCAAGCGCTCTACCGAGTCAGCATGGGAATGATTCACGCTCGGTCATCTGTTCTCAAGTTTGCATATTTCACTATGTCTCCGTTCTCAAGAGCCTTTTCAGAGGTGATGCGTGGCTTCTGTGCAACGGGCCAGAACCAGCCAGCCACGCTTCGCGCTACAAACGAGTCACCCCTCCCCCCCCCCCCCCCCCCCCCCCCCCCCCCCCCCACACACACACACCCCTTTGGTTTTTGTTCTTTTTTTTGCGGCTCTCTTCGTGAAAGGTCAGGTCCAGCCCACGGCGTGGGAATATTAATGCTGCTCTATTCCTAGAGCTGTGTTTTGCTTCTCAATGCTGCACGCTACAACTGTGCTTGTTTGTGCCATGTGTGAACCAAGAAAAAGGGCAGAGTTGATAAGTACGACAAGCAAGAATGATTTCCAACTACGTATTTTTTTATTATGCTTATATTGCACCCAAACCTTGGTTTTGTATAATCCAACGATTGACTAAAGAAAACCGAGCAAGGGTTGATGGGGCAGCCTCAGCCCGCTAGCCAACGTCTCGACATGTGGGCTTCTCTTAGTCTGACCACCCAGACGACGAAAAGTTCCAGACATCTACACCTCGCTCCACCCTGAGCGACGGATCGATTCATAATTGTTCGGAGACTTTTTTTTTTTTTTTTTTTTTACAGGGCTAGTTGTTATTGCGAACCTCCCAGAAAGCAGCATTGTAGACCTTTGCATAGAAGGGGAGTGTTAAAGAAAAAAATTTGACCGGACAAAAGGAAAACTTGTGTAACTATCTCTCTCCCAGTTGTGCCGCAAAGGAAGAGAGTAATGGGGAAGAGAAAGCGGTGGCCGTAAAGGAAGTGCTCTGGGTTTTTTTTTTTCAATCACGTGCGGTCCCTTAACGTGCTCTAAAACTACTCAGCACACTGCCGCATTTTGCATTTCTCCCCCCACGAAAGAGTTGAAAGGCAGCGCTCTTTCCTCGTGTCCTTGCCCAACCTTCTGCTTTGCGCACTGGTATGCCTGACCCAGGTGTGGCGCGTGGAGAAACATATAGACGAGGAGATGAAGGGGGGCATCACAATGTCTCGCCTCACAACTCGTCCTCGTCGTTGTCGAGTCGTTCGCGCGATCTTAAAAAAAAAAAAAGGGGGGGGGGGGGGGGGGGGGGCTCGATCAATCTGATTGGTACAAAGGACATGCGAAAGCACACGCCTCTTCGAATCCGCTTTAATTGAATCGGTGCTGGCGCCCACTATAGGCAGTATTTTTATGTTCCCAGTGATTCTTAGCCATATTTATTTTTGCTGCGGAATTCTTAGTCATCTTTACTTCTGTTCAGTCATTTTTTATTATTTTTATTTTGCCCAGTCACAAGTTTTAGCTGCATTCAATAATCCTACGTACACTAATTTGCTACCAGTCATCAATAATTAATCTTGCTACCAAGTTATAACTCCTCGTTTCGCACTATTACTAATTTCCGCGAAATCTGCGGTGGCGCGCGAATTAGTCTAAGGATCAACGCCGCTCCGTGGTGTCTAGAGACATTTCTTGAAAGGGTCAGCGCCACCTCCACAAGGGCGTGCGCCATATTGGAGCTCACGGCGTGTTTCGGCTGCGTCACGTGCGGCGTCGTGTCTCTCGTCGATTTCAATTTTCCTTGACCGCAAAACAAGGAAGACATGCCGGAGTGTTGCGTGTCTGCGTGCACTAATGGTTGCCTAATTGGGTGTAAATTGTTCGGGTTTTCTAGAGATAAAAACGAAGGCTTTGTGGAGTAAAGGTGAAGCGTGACAAGTGGCAGCCGGCCAGCAATTCACGATTTCGCAGTGTAAGGTAATATATTCCTTATTTAGTGTCTCATAAATACTTGTACAACTTCAGCTAGTACCTAACATGTGTCCAAAAATGGCGATGGCGGTTTTGTAGGCGATCAGTTCATGCATTTCACGCATCATACTTGTTACGATCGTTTATGGGTAATTACATGCCAAACGTACCAGATTTCGCGCTCGACCTCTTCCTATCCATAAAATTTGTGTCTCTTTATTTATCCGGCTGAAGTAATTCCCCTAATAACTTTGTCGAAAAAAATTTCCTGACTGTATGCCAGCCTTTCGAATTTCTCAAAGCAGGGCAAACTTGAAGCTGTTCTTACTAAAAAATTACAAAATTCTAATATTTTACTTGTGTAAAATATTAGAATTTCAGTTTTTATTAGAATTATTAGAATTATTAGAAATATTAGAATTTCACTTGAACAGTTTTTACAGAGAATCAATATGCATTGCAGTTTTTATCGCACAACAAATATAATTGTAGCGCAAACTTTTTGCGTTGTTTTATTTCATTACTTTCTCCCCAAAACATCGTATTTGCTAATTTTTTTTTTTTTTGTATACGTTCACTACATTGGCGGGCAACGTCGCTTGTTTTGCCGCTTCTCTGTAATAGGTGCTATATAAATAAGAGGGTTGAATTCTAATACAACGCAACATATTTCAGAAGTAAAATGTCAAACTTAGAAAATGTGTCTTGCATGGCGAATTTGGGCGTAAATTTCGTACAGAGCCGTTCCTAGCAAAATATAAATTATAGCTGAATTCATTGAGCTTAATTGAAATTTTGTTCAACGTTTTTGTATGACTCTTTTGTGTTTTAAGGGAGAAAACAGTTTTGTATATTCAACGCCGAACAACGAACCATGGTTGCTCTGCACTACCACTGCGCGACAGAACACGGTCGTGGCGCATCTATATGTTGGCCTTGCACGACCAATCGTATTTAATAGGGCACCAAATGATTCGTGGTGGCCATCTCTGTGGTCTGCTTCCTATACCCCCCCCCCCCTCCCCCTCCCCATTAAGCCGGAACCAACTCAATTCGCTTTGCTCCTGTATTTTGTAAAGGGAGTTCTTCACTTCACAAAGAAGGCTCAATAGAGCACTTATTCTAAATGCAGAAAAATGCATTTAGACAGCAGTGGAGCAAGCAGCGCAGTCAGTTTCATTGCAGAGTTGTCCCAGTAAACAGGAGAATGCAATGTTTTGAATAGCATGAATCGATATAATACTTTGAAGGATATTATTTCTGAGGCTTCTTGTTTTCCAGAAATTGATAACGGTAAAAAAATGTCGCCGCCCCTCTCCTTCCTCTCCCGCCTCAATTCTTCGTGCGACCTTACCCGTTCTTCATGCCGCAATATGATCGAAATGGAAGTATCAACAGTCTCACTGCTTTTCTGGTCTTCAAAGCGGGTGATGCCGGTTTCATTGATAGTGGGAAGAGATCTGGGGGGATTGCACTTGTTTCGTTAGTGAAACATCCTTTGCAGCTCAGTAAGATGTAGCTCAAACAAGAACAGGGGTGAGTAATGCTGGTTTGAAATGATGCAAAACACGTGTCCCTTTCACAGGCATAGGCATTGCAAACCACTGATTAATTTGTTGTTCTTTTTCTTCAACAGCGCTTTTGGGACCCAAAGGATCTCAATACCTTTAATGTCAGTTTTTGTCCACGTGTATAGCTGATGGGGTGTCATTGTGTGGGCTTCGTAAGGCCTTTGAACGCTTGCCCTTGATGCAAAGTACTTTACGCTCCCTCCAATTCTTCCACAAACGCACTTGCCATGCGAGGTGGCGAGAACGTTCCGCATAGCTTCCAGATGAAAATCCTCTTGACGGCAGCACAAGTTAATGAAGTTGTATTTATTGTTATATTAACGGCCGCCCGATCTAGCTTTAACTTGATTTCCCTCCTTAATGCGTACTCAAAGCCAATGCTATCAAGCTGTCACGGCAGTGGTCATGATGTTGTGGACCGCGTTTGATTTTCCAACCGGACAAAACACAGGCTTCAATGACGACGCAGGGTCCCCAGGGGCATTCTTATTTTTTAATGTTTGCTGCAGCGCACTTCCTGGGCGGCCTATGGCTCTCGGGAACCGGCAAAAGCATGCCGAGCAGAGCAGTGGTAGTGCGGGGCAACCACGGTTCAAGGTGCGTTGCATGAACTTCGACAATTCTTTTCTTGTTTAACAAAAAAACTCCAATAAAAATAATTGAGGAAAATTTCAATGAAGCTAGCTATTATTTCATCCATAACGTATATTTTTCACTAGGAACGCCTCTGTACGAGATTTATGCGCGAGAACTCAGCACAACATACTTTTTTCTAAGTTTGAATTTTTTTTTCTGAACTATGTAGGGGGGGGGGGGGGGGGGGGGGGGGGGGGAGGGGGGTTTAATATAGTTTAACCCATTAATGAGATTGCAGACATTATAGAGAAGCAGTAAAACATCTGACGTTGCTCGCCAGTGGTGCGATAGAGTATTAAAACAAAAAAAACTGCTTATTGATGAAATCAGGCTTACCGAACACCTCAACGTCAGGTCGGCTGATAAGTCTCAATATTGTCATGTGACGATCCCGAAACCAGCAAACGAAGAGACTGGCGTAGGACGGAATGAAATCTTTAATGGGTTGACTTGCACCCGCAAAAGAACTGAGCAACTCGGCGGCGGTGATAGCAGCAAATATGCGCGTCGGTCGTTGAACAAAGAATGCCCCAAGCACACATCAAAGCTCAATTTAGGGCGGCGAAGAAACATCTAGGAAAACTCGCTAACGATCACTACCATAACTTGAGACATTATAGAAACACACGTGAATAGCTAGAATCTTCGAGATACATCACGGCGCATCTTGCGCGGCTAAGAAAATGATAAAGCTGCGTCTCGCGACAACGATCATAAACAAAGAGTGGATAATCGATCTGTGCGCTAATCTCACACTGATAAGGCCGCATGCCAGCAGCTATACCAGATACAGATCTGAATGGAGCTCGGAAATATTTTGCTCGCCATAAGATTCATGCGAGCTTACACTGCACCTTACAGGTTGTCCTTGCTCAGTTAGAAGTTCTGACGACGAAATACTGCTTCATTACTTCAATCTTATTACTGCACTTGGAGATTGTATATATATAGATGCTCATTTCTTTTCTCTTCAGGTAACATAATGTTCCCTCGACCTTGGGGAACATACAACAGAAGATAAAAGAACGTCCTGGCTGACCATAGAATGGTTTTGCTGTTCTAACCTTTCACAGGTAAGGCTTATATGTGCAGACTGTATTGTCAACGTAGCCCATTTTTGAATATTTTTATTGCGATAGCAATACTACGCCAGGTTTCGGCTCGTCGGTTAGTCCTGGGAAGGGCCACGTTTGACCTTGAACAGCTGCGAAGAAGACGAAGACTAAGAATACGAAGTAGATGAAGACGAAGAAGACGAAGACTAAGACGAAAAAGACTAAGATGACGAAGAAGACGAAGACGAAAAAGACTAAGATGACGAAGAAGACGAAGAAGAAAAAGACCAAGAAGAAGACGAAGACTAAGAAGAAGAAGACGAAGAACGCTCGGTCACCCGCAGCTAATGCTTTCGCTCCACATTCGGTTCAGCAGCATTGAACTCTTCTCATTTATATAAGGGCTGGTAGCTTACGCGCTCACGTCTATACTCCTAAAGGATGAGCTTAAGTGTCTCCCATAATGTAGCACCTTACACTGATAGGGCGTGATGGGGGAATAATGTAGCAGGAAAAAGAAGCTTCCGCCCTTGCTTTTGCAATTTCACTAAGTTTAACCAGAGTTAAACCACGACTAATTGTTTTACTCTCAGGAAGCTGGACACATGTCCAGAGCGTGTTTGCCTCATGGGGCAATGTGAAGGCTCCTACAATGGCAAAATAATTGTGGACCACCGTTGTTCTTGCGGAACCATAACATGTGAAGGGGCCTCCTAGAATTGGAACATGTGGCATAATTTTGGTATGCAGGGTAAGTGAATAACTCTGATAACAATAGGAAATGATTAACTCAACATTTACGCATTACCATAATGTAAAGTTTCTTGCTATTGAATGATGCCTGGCATGACTGCGCCGAAAATTCTAAATGCGAGGATCACGTCATTGAACAAGTATTAAATGTATGCATGTAAATACGGTTTTGCCTAAGCGTAGCAGGTGTAATGCATCCCAATGCTTTGCCTATGCATGTCGTTTGCAGTATTTTTTATTTAATGTGACGAAAATTATGAGAGTAAGCTGTAATATTTTCTCAACATGCTCTGCTCGTCGACTGAGAAACAGCACAAAACACACAGTCGACCCTTGAAGGCACCTTTATTTTCTGTCTGACTTTCCGCACTTAATGAATAATGGAAGGAATGAATTTGTGAGCAAAGGCATTATTATGCAATGGGGACATGCCCACTGCGGTATACTTGAGGTCACACAGAAAGCAAATTGTGGACATGTGACGCTCAAGGCAATGCGAAGCATTACGCTTACCATATTCGCTTGAAAAAAAAAAAATAAAGTGTACCTTGAGTTTCAATTTTTGGGGACAAATTAACTCGGGTGATTTTCCTTCATAAGGATACAATATGCTCTGTGCACAGGACAGTAAAGCCAAGAAAGGAGTTTTTGCTGCGGTTCAACAGGCTCATTCGCGTAATGACTTCAAGAACGAGTGACAACGCTCTTAGACCTGAGAGTGGAAATCAATGTTTTTTTAGAATTTTTAAACTTTCTGGACAAATAGGAAAAATGCAGCAGGACAATTTAGGGGGATTTCTTTCTGGAAACACAGCTTCTAAATTAAGAGTACCACTCAAAATCCCACTCTACTTGTTGATCTATCTGAGCTTAGTTTGATTTGGTTTCGGCGTTTGACGTCCCAAAGCGGCCCAGGCTGAGAGACGCCGTAGTGGAGGGCTTCGGAAATTTCGACCATCTGTGGTTCTTCAACGTGCGCTGGCATCGCACAGCACACGGGCGCCTAGCTTTTCGCCTTCACCGAAAAGCAGCACACGAGGCCGGGATTCGATCCCGCATCCTTGGGCACAGTAGCCGAGCGCCATAACCACGGCGCCACCGCTTGGGTCTATCTAAGCACAGTAGAAGGGTTTGCGTATTTGCTGGCAAACCTTTTAATTCAAAACAAACTAGAAAACTTCTTTGCTATAATTACACAGTTGTCGGGCTGCAATGATCATCCAACTGTGTCACAGTTTCTGGTTACCGTGAATTTATTGGCATTCTACAAACTGGCCAAATCACCCAGGGGAGCGAATTGTGTGCATCAGATGTAGTCAAAGTATATTAAGTCCAGCCTCATTGAGAAGTCCCCCCCCCCCCCCCCCCAAATCTTCCGTGGAATCTATATATGACCTGCTGGACAAAGAGTGAGTTGATGAGGCCGAGGAAATGGACAGTAGTTTTGCAGAAAAGAAGAGCCACAGTGCCCTGACGTATTACGTTGCTGGATATATCGCCAGAAAGACTGTGGCCGAGGACTGTTGCCCTATTTATGCAGCCTGTCTTTATACGATACAAAATGAGGCAACAATGGCTGTCAACTACTGGTTCACGGCACATTTTGATAATGGTGGTCTCGTGTACACAAGGCATGCCCATTGAAAAGCAATATAATCCGTGGATGATGCATTTACTTCTTTTCTCAGCGAGCACACCTTGCCAGAACTTGGTTGCCCAGAACATGATGCAGCAATTAGACAGTCAGTCATGAAGTTTTGTTTTTATAAGTATGATATTCTACGTTAAAGGGCTAAACAAGGACACAGAGGCACAAAGGCAACGAAAAAAAGACTGCTAAGTTGAGACACTGCAACTAGGTCGCTGACCTGAATGCTGTACTATTTCTTGCCTTGCTGTAATGGTGTGCCCAGGTTCACAATTTCAGTAGTTAGTATGCAACACTGTTTTTATTTGTTGTCACAGTACACTTCATAATTTTTAAATTTATTTTTTAAGATACCAGTGGTGTTTGTTTCATATATCTGAGTGGATACTGGTTTATAACCATGCCCTTGCAGACATTTCAATAAATTTTGTCACTTAAGAATTCGCAGTTTTAAGAATTCGTGAATTTTCGCCGATTTATAAATGGTGTTTTAGACATCCGTCTGAGTAGCTTTGAGGTGTCCCTTCAGTTGACTACTCGTGTTTACATTTGTTTGTGTGGTATTCTATGCAATATTTTTTGATATAACAAAACTATGGAACAATGCGATCTCCAGCTGGCAACTCTAGATCTTTGTGTTCTGCTATTAAGCAATGAGTTCAGTGCCATTGTTGCTATGTGAGCAAGCTTAGTACTGACTTCAAAAATATTTACTTGGTTATTGTTGCTGCAGGTTTTCATACAATTTTCACTGTGTAGCATACTTTGTTGATAAGAATCAGTGATGCGTCCGCTATTTTTGTTTGGTTTGTTCTTTTTCTCTCCTGACAAAAACGAACACAAGTTCAAACACATCTGCTTAAGATATTGTTCAATAAATCGAGAATAAGACTTGAATAGTGAGTCCTATTCCGACTGTCTATGATTATTATCACATGCCATCATCAAAGACAGTGGCCACGTTGGTATATAGCAAAACCGTCCATGCTGTTCCTTTGCATATACACGATACCTATAAAACGTAGATGATGTTTTTCACTCTTTATTTAATAATTTTAATTATTTTTAGTTTTATATTCACCGATACTTAACATAAGCAAACGTGGCTTTTCATTTCTAGCAGTTTGATACCGTTGAACGCATTTTTCAATTTTGTTTCGGTTATTTAAAATATTTAATTGATCAATTACGCATTCATTTTTTTTCTAACTAGTATCATCTTCATTCTGAGCATTTTACACCTTTGAACTGCAGTTTCGTTCATTTCTCTAATTCATCAATTGCAATGATGAATTATAGCAACTGGAGTTATGAGCGTGTCAGGGTACCCACTCATCTTAAGCTAATAGCTGTGATATAAGGGTGTCTCTCACAGCCTGAGTGTCTTTGGGACGCTAAACCATATAACCATCAACCATGTAGTATAAGGCTGCACTTGATAAAAATATTATCAAATGGTGTTAACAATGCCGTATAGACAAACGGAGAAACTAGCATTTCACTGAGAGAAGCTCATTGGTTGACTTTCACCTGCAAGAGAATTAAGCAATCCGGCGGCGTCGATAGCCGCAGTCGTCCTCGTCGGTATCGAACTAAGCATGTCTGCTCCATTCGGCTGCGCCAAATTTATAGTCGGCGCACATACATCTAGATAAATCGGCTAAAGGACACTGGAAAAGCATGGAAGCATATGCAATAAAATGAGAAAGATATCAATGGTAGAATTAACCGCAAAATTTGCTCACCAAGAAAAATGTATATATGCCAAACGGCAGATTTCTGAACACAAGGTTAAGAGAGCATATCAATGACGTACATAAAATCACGAATTCAGGAAACCATGCTCCTCTTTGGGAAAAAAACAAATGCGCACATTGTTTTCACAGAACCACGATCATATCTTGTGCAAGAGAAAAAAAATGTAAAGAGAAATAACAGAAGCTTTTCAGATATGGGAACTGGTGAAGACAAGTTCGCACGTACAACGTAATGCAAAGAAGTAAGGCGATAAAACTAATAAATAAGCGCAGGTGTGTACAGATGTAACACTGCAAGTGGAAGTGAGTTCGCTTAAGTACTTTGAACTGAGCATCCACAAGAAATGTTTTAGTGCATAGTATAGGGCTTTATGAAGGTGATCAATTCAGAACTATCCAAGACAGGTTAAACTGCTTCAGTGTGGTTAATCCCCGAAGAACAAAACAGTGAATGTAGGGGCTTAACTATATATAACCGAATGATTCCTTTATCTTGAACTCTCATGTTTATCGCGGACTAAGCGGCCGTTACACCACAAAACATTATTGGCCCGTTTAGCCGGAAAGAAAGTGATGACCTCCAAATCACGCTAGACTCTGCTCCTTGTGTAAATAAACCGTTACGTGCTTGTCTTGCGTACATTGTTTTGTCTCCCTTGTGTACGCGCTTGTTCTATCAATAATGTGCAACCAACTAGCTTCCATTGCTCTCTTGCTTGTTTTTTGCATTCGTCTCATTGCCCGTAATAAGCACACTCCCGATGTTCTTTAAATGAGCATTGCTGACACTGATAAGCAAAAGCTTAAGCTACAAATTGAAGTTTTTTTTACGCCTTTCCTATTGCAGTATTTCTCATCAAGCGTTTCAAGAGGTGCCTGTCAATCGATGTCGCTAATCTGAACTGCGACTTCGAAGAAGCTGGACGCGTTGGTGCTGGCGAAAGCCATCTCTGGAGGCACTGTTCGACAGACTTTTGGCCCTACAGCCCGAGCCTGTACATCGACGCTAAGCTGTGCCCTTAGACGGCTCGTGATGGCTTCAGGGACGAAATGCTCAACGCAGTGAGAAGAGAACTGTGACTGCTAGGAAGTTTCCGCCGAACCACCAGTCGAGTTCCATTCACGAACTGCCGACGTGACCAGGCTCACCGTGAGAGACGGTCTTAATGTGTTCAAGAGAGATTGTGTTTTCTTGCATTGAGATAAGGGACAGTTCGATAACAGTTATTCGGTCAGCAGAATAATGGGGCGATAGAACTTGTTTCTGCCGCAGTGAAATGAACGGTCCTTAACGCATGGCTCATACAAACAGAAACCGGCAAGATACAAATGAACAAAGAAAAATACACGGAACAACGCCATGCGAGTGAAATATCACATGTATTCGGCAACTAGATGAATAGCGTAACTATAGACGTATCATTTTTAAGCGATTATTCACAATTTCGGAAGAAAATAGAAAGATATTCGAAGTAGTGATGACTAAATCAAAATAAATTTCCACAATTCAAAACAGAACACTTAACTACGACCACTTCTACGCGCCACAAGCCGATATATAAATTTTCGGCAAAATTAGTTATAAACAGCTGAAAAACATTTGTGAACAGCAGTCCAGTAGGAAATATTTCAAAAGTTTGAGCCTCCGAATAATGAAAAGTCAGGCTTCTTTATAAGGCTTAGTTTCAGTTTTAATTTACGCTCTCATCAATTTTAAATATTCGGAAGTGAAGAGCCAAATATGCTTTAAGACAGCAAGCAGGTTTAGTGGACCCATACCGATTTCGGGGTACACCGTCGGCCCTGTTTAGGACTTCATGCGAAGCAGGAACGCGGCCGTTCGGTGTGTACACTCACATGACATTGAAAGTCTTTAACCACAAAAGAAATAAAAAGAGAAGTGCTCGGAAAAGTAAAGGCAGAGTTAAAAGAAGCATTCACAAAAAGCATGTTATTTAAAAATAGGCGTTAATTTAAAAATTTGCCGTTTACGCATTACAGTAAGCTTCATATCTTTCATTTAACACCGTTTTTTATTGTTAAGCGATCTAGTTTTGCCTATGTATAAAAAAATGTAGGGAAACACTGCGTCGTTCACAGAAGCATAACTTGGTTATTAAACCGATTCTTCAGTGGAGCAACAAAAGGCAATCATTCTTTTCACTTCAGTTATGATGAAAAAAAAAAACACTATATTGGCACGATAACGCAAACAAGTGATGTGCTGCTCTACTAATCTAGGTTTTTCAGTGAAACTTTTGTTGCAGGCTGTGCTGTAAGGCATTTAAAGCGCCATTGTTTCATCCATGCCACTTCTCCTCGAACCCACTATTTTCCCATTGGACGATCCACATCAGGCACAGACAGCATTTCCTAGTCACATCACAGACTTCCCTTAAGAGTTCTTTTGACAAGCTTTCGAACTCTGCAGAAAGCGACAGAACAGTTTTGGGAATTGCCACGAGAAGGAACCGATGGATTTGAAAGTGGCCAAAATCTTTTTAATACTTGTGTGACTGGCATAAGTGTCTTCTTGTAAGCACCTACGTATCATCTTCATAGCGTACATGTTTAGCAAAGAAAGGGGGCAATTACATCACAGTTGGGGTTGGATAACAAAGCAGAGCATATGGTACGTGATTCAGCGCCTTTTATTTCCATCATATCTACCTCCAAGTATGAGATGCTCAGTATGCGCCTTTCCACCGCCTACCTCCATCTTCGATTAGAACTTTCTCGAGATGATTTGCTGAGCTACGAGTCCCGTTCATCATTGAAACTCCACTCTTCAACCAAGGCTCACCACCGAGACGTCTCTAGCCAGGCTGTCAAGCATGGTTCGCTCCTCGCGGCCACTTCAGCAATACAGGCCGTCGAAAGCACCCCTTCTTTCCCCTACATGATTAATTGCATGTGGTCTCATACTGCCACCTAATATAACAACCTCAAGAGACATCGCCACAAGCACCACTTGTCGCTTTGTCGCCGAAGCCACTCAGTTGTAGAACTGTGCCTGCGCCTGATTATTGGAATCATTGCGTTTACACGCCTGTCCCACCGCCTTGGCCTGTGTTCATCCCGCCACGCCCTCCACCAAAAATCCCGTTGTTACCGCAGAACCCCCAGCATCCATACTTCCCCAGGACTCTGAGAGTATATGTATTTGCTTTATAAAATACTGAGACGTATAAAATATTAAGGAGGTGGCAAGTGTTTTTTGGAAAGTATGCGCAGGAAGAATGTGTCGAGCTGAGAACTAAAAAAAAAAATACAAACCTGCATCTTCTCGGCCGGGTACTGATCTGCTAGGTTCAGCTAAGGTATGATGACCATGCCGGACGCAAAAATGAGAAAACCGTGAATGAGGACAATTACCAGTGTTAACCCATGCATTGCGCGCTGAACGAGTGCACCTGTGGCAATGATACCTACTGAATTACCCACAGCTGCACGCTCGAGTATGTAGCCCCGTATAAGCTCAAGTCAGCGAAAATCAGTCTGAGCTGAATATTAGCGAGTTAAAGAAAAAAGGGCTTTGAGAAAACTTAGAAGACGACGACCGACGTTTGGAAGGGGAGAGAAAGAAGAAGACTAGAGTTGAAAGCAAAGGACATACAAGTCGAAACCTGCTTCTTGTCAACCTGTTTTCCGAGGTTTTCGTGGTGAGCTTAGGTAGAAAGATCGTTCCGAAAGCAAATCTTGGTAGCCAAATATGACCGAGGACAATTAATCATGCTTACTTAAGCGCCGTTCATTAACAACAGCTCTTCCAGTTCTTCCGGGGCAAGATACATTGATCTCCCCCGTACATAGCATTCAATAGAAGGCCCGGAAGAAGCTAACGATGTTCGTCGTTTGGAGCCTGCCCTGAACCGAACGCCTAGGAAAATTCGGTTCACGCTACATGGTGAGAGTACCGTCTCTCCCCAGAAAGTGGACCTGGCTCAGTTTACAGCCCAGATACGCTCGAGCAGTGCAACCATCGGCGGGGAAGGCGCCACCCAAGACGACAATCATCACTGCTCGTTTCTCACAGCGTCACCTCCTGCAGCCTATGGAGGCAGTGAGTTTTCATCGTTTGAGTGGTTGGCCATTCTCACTTAGCTTGAGCAATATGCACCTATTATACACTCTTCGAGAAATTCTAGATGCTGAATCATAAAGCAGCTCGTCAAATTGCAGATTTATCACTCAAATGGTTTTGAAGCATGCTGAAATGCAATGTGATTATGTGTAACCGTCGATTTTCGACGCGCGTTTAGTGCGAACGCTCTCTTTCAGGTGGTTTGAAGTTCCTCGCCGTTTCATATGTTGCGGTGACCTGGAACGACCTTGTCAGACTCACCTAGCAACACTCAAACGCAAAAAGAAAATTAATCGCAGAGTAGAGGATTCAAAACCGAGATTTTTGTTGTGTGTGTGCGCGTGTGTGCGCGTGTGCGTGTGCGTGTGCGTGTGTGCGTGTGTGTGTGTGCGCGTGTGTGCGTGTGTGTGTGTGTGTGTGTGCGTGTGCGTGTGTGCGTGTGTGTGTGCGCGTGTGTGCGCGTGTGCGTGTGCGCGTGTGCGTGTGCGTGTTTGCGTGTGTGCGTGTGTGCGTGTGTGCGTGCGTGTGTGCGTGTGTGTGCGTGTGTGCGTGTGTGCGCGTGTGCGTGTGTGTGTGTGTGTGTGTGTGTGTGTGTGTGTGTGTGTGTGTGTGTGTGTGTGTGTGTGTGTGTGTGTGTGTGTGTGTGTGTGTGTGTGTGTGTGTGTGTGTGTGTGTGTGTGTGTGTGTGTGTGTGTGTGTGTGTGTGTGTGTGTGTGTGTGTGTGTGTGTGTGTGTGTGTGTGTGTGTGTGTGTGTGTGTGTGTGTGTGTGTGTGTGTGTGTGTGTGTGTGTGTGTGTGTGTGTGTGTGTGTGTGTGTGTGTGTGTGTGTGTGTGTGTGTGTGTGTGTGTGTGTGTGTGACAGACAGGCGCTGTCACATGTATCCATTAACTTACAAGCAGGAACAAAATCATGGGCTCACAAGGCACAATACAATATTTCGCGCATAACTCAGTTTAACTGGGATAAATATACCACATTTTTCCTTTAAGTATCACCGCTAGGCTAATAGCTTCTCTTTTTCGATCATGGTGCAGATTGAAGTGTCGAAAACAGACATGCACCTTCAAGAGGACGCTTCTCCTACTGAACATTGGTAGACATATAAAAACAGAAAAGAGTGAGACAGCAGAAGTAATCGCTTGCATGCCAAGGTAAGCCCAACCCCGTTTGAGCACCACACCGCACGGCACCATAACGCAACACCACATGCCCAAAAAGGATCTTGGTTGTTTTGGATTACTACGTCATTCTTGGACTGTTTTCAGAGGTCCCATTGAAAGCGCATTGCAACGTTCTTGCACTTTCTCACTTACTTCACGCTAAGAAAAGGGTGACACAGGCTGCCAGCTTGCAATCTTGCTCGCGGAATATCGCATATTTGTTTGTGACATGAGATAACTATCGTTCCTACATCTTCAGGATCTCCCCTGGCATGTTTCAAGCGGTCTCGTTTCATCGATGCAGGAAGGCTGGTCTTGGTTGTTCGAGGTGGTTGTTCATTGATGCCAGGCGGCGCCTACTCAACGGGAACTATTAAAACGGCCCTCCACTGCATCCTGCGGCTCAAGCGCGCCAAGCACATCCGGAGTGTAACCGAGGTGCACGTCGACAAGATATCCGACGCAAAACTAGTCTTTACTGCCCTTATGTTCTACCCGTTTACCACATTCACAACTATCTAATGAAGGAAGCGTTTCTTTGGACTCGTAGTTTTCTCAACTGTATGATATACTCGACTCTTTAATTAATGACGTATATACATATGTGCCGCTCTGTCTGTTTCTTTAATTTCATTGGCTGTATATACGCACTAACGCGTTCTTCCCTCTCCTTTTCTTAGGCTTCATTTATGACACTAGCTTGAAAGAAATCTGAAACATTTCGTTTACTAGATGTTTTTCACTTCTAGGTGGGGGACTGCTGAATTACACAGCAGATATTTTACAACCCGGCTCGGATATTGTGTCATCCCGAGTCGGATGCTCTGGCTTATTTCAGCCCAATTTTTGACGAGGAGAATGTTTTTATATTCCAGACATCCACTTAGTGAACGCTACAGCTTAGGGCTCAGATAAATACGTGTAGACACCACGCAAAATTCCTTCATTTGCTCCACGACGTGAACACTTCACTGGGAACATTTGAAAATGGAATTTTTTCTGAGCTTAAATATTTACATCCCACCCTCGACAAATATTTTAGGTTTAGGTTTATGGAGTTTAACGTCGCTTAGCGACTCAGGTTGTTAGTTACGCCGCTGTGGAGAACTCCGGAAATTTAGACTACCTGATGTTTCTTAACGTGAACTGACAACGCACAGCACACACGTGCCTAGCTTTTATAGGGGTAAAAATTTTATCTATTCGAAAGAGCCACGCACTTTATGTTAAAATGGCAATTGGCAGCTTGCGTGTAGTGATTTACATCTGCGGTAGTATACTTAAGACTTCCACTGATATGCCTTATTATATACCAAGAAGATTACTGAGCGCTACTTTTCGAGATGCGATAAGGTCAAGTCAGATTACTCCAAAAATAATCGCGAAGGCTATGAACATAGTATTTTGTTTTCACAGCAGATTAGACTCTAGAATAAAATGTGCGACAATTTTTGTTGTGTGCTTTTTTGCACAAGTGAATAATATGTCCTCAAAATAAATAACTTTTGCTTTGTCACGTATTTTTACTGTCCTGACGACACAAAATAGGCGAAGACCGTTCGATTTTCTTGGTAATTTACAATGTCCTCCAAGGAATCTCGGACGTTTATAGGGAGGAAGCTATTTGGAACCATTCGTTTACCTTGTGCGGCACATTTAAGTGAGGCTACTATGGATTTCAAATTAGACCTGAGCACGGGCTCAGGCCGCACGGCAGCCCTCTGCCTCAGACTCGGGTCTGGCCTAGGCCAGAGTATATTTGTATTGGGCACGGCAGTCCGGCCGGACGCACCCACCCCGAGCACATGCAACTTATTCGAAAGCGTGAATATGACAGTGATGCGATAAGCATCCATAATGCAATGTATTTTTCCGCATCCTCCACACGCAGCCTTCCTATTTCTCTCCTGTTGTCGACACTGCTTACCTCCACGCCTCCTAGCTTTGAACGAATCTCTTTTAGCCGTCAGTGACGGAGGAGACGGGCCGATTGTCTATTCTGTTTCCAGTTTATTTTCCCAGCCTCGGTAACACTGGCCCAAATGTTGATGTATCCGTTTTGAAATTCGCATCACGCTTTCACCCATCAGTGCGTCTTTGTTGGGCCTGCTCCTGGCCTCTACGGGGCCACGATTGAAGTGGGACGAGAGCTTAAAGTATTTGCGGTGTTTGAGTTTCCTCTTAAATCTCGACTCAGACAATGCAGTGGCGGAGCCTTGTCGACGCAGTGAAAAGCACGCGCGACGGCACACGGTAGGCGACACGAGTTAACCGAGTACTTGTCCACAGAAGCAACTCATTGTTTATACTTGGAGCAAGCGCGTACGTTAGGTGAAGCAAACAAGACGCTTATTCAGAACTTGCTTTCCTTGCTAAGAATGTGATAGACATCCCAGCCACACGTTAGAGCATGGAAAGGAACATCGGCGCTGCTGGATGGGCTATCCAGGTGCGCCGAAAGTGCCACAAGCTGTAATCAGCGCCTAATTTGTTTTTTTTTTTTGTTTTTTTTTGCATAACAACATAGAATGATAAAAAATGGATGTGCTCTGGTAGTGTATATTCTACAAAGTTTTCACCTAAAATTGTCAACTCAACATTTCAAGATCTTAGGTAGTCACATCTTTCTGAAATTATTCCTCTGTATATCACTGCTTCGACTTCAATTACAGAAAGTCGGGCCAGGCTCAGGCCCTTTCAGTGTCGAGCAGGGCTGGGCTCGAGCCTGCAGCATAGAGTCCGGACCGGGCTAACACACATATGTCATCTTGCTTAAGACGGAAAACGTAGCCCTGCCAGACCGGTTGTCGAGGCCATCAAACAACGAGGAGCCAGACTAGCCCGTTGTCGAGAAACATAACCAAGCGTGGAAGGGATCCAACATCGAAGAGGCAACAGGGAATGTGGCTGCGGTCGATGGCTAATACTCGTGCATAGTTCAAAGATTTTTGACCGTCTACATTTTTATTAGTGTGCAAGCTCTACAACAGCTTATGGTCAATCATTATTCAGTCACAGGCTGCATCACTCTCTCTCTGTTGGCTGTCGAACTTGAAAGACCCGTCAGGGGTCTGAGACTCGCGCGTTGACAGCCTTTATGCTGGGCAGGTTTTGAATGTTTGCGCAAGGCCAAGTTGGTGGGACGTCATGAAACAGCTAAGTCAATCAGAGGAACCATGCATAGAAGAGCAGCCAAGGCTTTCGGTCGGTGGTGGTGAGCGCATGAGTCCTTTCGCACTATGATTCATAAACGACTAGATATTGTAGAAGGTCATTAAAGTAGTTTTGAAAGGACTGATTGTAATCAATATTTAACTCACTGCCAGAGACGATGTCAGTTAAGCGACTTCTACAAAGAAACAGTGCCAACAACTAACCTCGCAGAGTCCATAAGTTATCATTTCGGCGTGATAAAGCGCTCTTTAGGGTAGCCGCCATTGCGGCGAATCGCTCCTTTTTGCCTCTACTGACCTGCGATGGACGCAGGCGACAGGCGGTAATATCCTGCATCAGGAGATCATAAATCTCCCACAAAAAACTGCGGCCGTCCCATACTGCGCCTCACAGCCATGTCCTCGAGTAACGGCGATGCAAGATTCCCTTAGTCACGAAAGTCATCAGCACAGCTATCGAGCGCTGCCCTATAAACTGATCAAACGTGACAAGTACCCCCGCGAGAGTGAGGGCGGAGTTTGGCGTCTCTCGGGGCACTTTCGGCGTGAGCTAGCGGAGCTAAATTCACTGTACTTTACGCTGTGCTAGGTCGCCGGCTTGGAGCGAAATAGCAGCGCTGCGGAGTGGCCTCGCAGTAGTTCCTGCTACCTGTGCCGAGGTCCGTCTACTTCTTTGGCCGATAGTATCTGACAAAAAGCTAAAACATCGCTTGAAGCTATAATTCTGCGCATTTAAGACTACTGAAAAGGAGTCCATCTTTAACAGTTTTTCATTGTGCGTAAAGAAATCACATTCTCATCAAGTAGAGCATTCAAATATAGACTGCTTATTCCGAGCCCCCATCATTCGTGTCCCCAAAATAAGAGACGACGCCTTCGTGGGACTGGTAAGGCAGAATTTAATGAGGAGAGCCACAAGTACTGCCTGCACTCGATTAGTTTAATAAATCAATAATTGACTGAAGAAATAAACTTATGATCCTATGAATCAAGATGCTAGAATTGAATAAAAGCAAAATATATTGAGCCAAGTTTTCTAAGTTTGTATATTTTGATTACAGTTGGCAATGGAATCCGCCCGTAGCTGTGATGGAGTCGTGTAAGCATTCACAGATTTGAGGCAACGCAAATCTTCTCTCCTTCGGTGCAAGTGCCAGAAGAAGCGGCACCGACAAAGTGAATCCCAATTATGGAATGGGGATTTCTAAATGTGTTGTTCTCTGATGAGAAAACCTTCGGCAAGCAAGTAGAAAATGATCAGTCGTTTCGGTGATGAGCCCGCATCTACATAGGTAGATATAGGCGGGGAATCCTGCATAGCATGAGACTCAGTGCTACCTCACGCTGCCTTCATATGCATGAACGAACCCTCCGTGAGTACTTGACATGTTGATAGTAAACAGTAGATAGCAAGGGGTAGTTTCCCAAGGCGAATATATGTATTGATAGCTCTGAAAAGCAGACATTCCGAAAATGGGCAGATTAGCAATGTTACGGGCGCACCGAGACGCCAAGAACTCTTACTCTTCAATCTGGAAAATACCCCCGTGACCTGGAACTCAGGTTAAGCGTACCTCTTTCATCCATCCATGCAGGAAATACTTAAGTGAACGGCTCTAAAGAATATCCTGTGTGGACTCGAACGAGAATAAAACATATAATGAGGATGTCAGATAGGGACAGCCTGATAGAAAAATGATTTATGACACATTGCAGAGAATCTTTAAATGCGCAAGCTCAATGGCCATATGCTCAGCTATATAATTACTGGTGTGTAATTCTGGACACTCACCGACAACCTCCTGGCGAGACAGTCGGACAAAATCCCTACAGCTGCCTTCTCAACGGTCTCCGATGAATACGTGGCGATTACAGTGTGATCCCTAAACTTGTCAAGGTTATCAGCGAGGGAGGAGACTAGATATAAACTGCAAGGTAGGTACTTCCCATTAGATAGGACACACATACGTGGAATCAAAACTGATATCCGTATGGGACGTTGTGTACCAGCTCTACATATATAACCGCGAGGTCCATACCAGTGTTTGCTAAAATGCTTTGAGTAACAATAACCCGAGGAAGGCTGAACCATGGTCACTGGTGAGTAAGAAAGAGGGCCGGATGGAGCACAAAAATAGCTGTAGCCAACCTGGGAGTTGACTCAAATGATCGCCAGAGAGATTTGACAGTTAGAAGGCGGAAACGGGAGTTAAGGTCCACAATACGAGCCTCCAGGTATTGGACAGCGGCACAGACTGATGTGGGAGACCTATACAGAGGCGCAGTACACGTCTTTCTAAAAGCCGCAAATGATGCCCTTACATCTTGAACAACAATAAAGAAGAATGCAGCCAAATTCCTGAGTCGGTTTCACGTAGGCTTCGCAAGAAGTAGAAGAATGTCTCAGCGCATTCCAGATTTCCTATTAATGATATTATCATCATCATCATCATCATCATCATCAGCCTGACTATACCCACTGCAGGGCGAAGGCCTCTCCCATATTTCTCCACTTAACCCGGTTCTGTGCTAGCTGCATCCACTTAACCCCTGCGAACTTCTTAATCTCATCCGCCCACCTAACTTTCTGCCGCCCCCTGCTACGCTAATTAATGATATGTATTAGCCTAACAAGAGGACGCTCACATTTCTGAAATTGTTCTTCATGTTACTGCACCACTCCATACCAGCATCGCAAGTCATGGCTAAATACCTCACAGATTACGCTTAAGGCATAGGCTTTCTCAGCGGTGATGTAGCGGCCCATATAAGGGAGGATTAGAATTAAACACTAACACACTACATTTGCCCACGTTCAAAACCAAGTTCATTTTACCTAAGCACACCTCCCGTGCGTTGAGGTAAGCCCGATGTGAACAATAGAAGGTATGAACATTTTTGCTGAGGCGAAGAATGCTGCCCTCTGCATATACATAAACAGTGACATAAGGATAAACAGAAACATCACGCATCAATATGTGAAAAAGGAGTGGCGAAATCACGGGACCCATGACAAACCTCTTGTCTGAGCGCAGATATCCGAGGTAAATGAGAAATCTGGTCACAAAAAGAAATTCTGCTGTTTTAAAAACTGAAGCATCCATGCCGTCACGCCCTCGGTAATTTACCCGAGGGCATCCCCGAGACATGCCAAAAGAAGTGCCGTCCTTCGAAGCATGGCGTAGCCGGTATGCTAGCTTACCGAATGAGATGACGGTGTGTTAGCTTGCAACGACAACAATCATTGTTTATCTTTTCAAAAAGAGAGATACACTGCTTGTAGCGGAAAGCAACATTAACGTACTAAAGGACAACAGTACTACTAGTGAAAAATATCTCAGTCAAGCACTCTAATTTACGTCACACAAAAAATTAAACGGGTGTTTTAAGATGCGAGCAATATTCAAATTACAACATTAGAAAGTAAGCTCAAAACTGGAGTACACATACAGTTCACCGCAGAGCGCGGCGGCAGTCCACCACCGAACGACGCATTTCGGCGATGCGGTGCGGCGACAGCTCAGGAACCCGGGGGTGCGGGGAAGCTCGGCTTTCTCTCCGACGCGTGGATTGCAGTTCTGGTCAGGTCGGCTCCTTTTTAAGCCTTCGATAGACACTAGCTGACGATGTCTTGTGCCCAGTGCCGGCGTTCATAAAAAAGAAAAGAAAAGAAACACCCCCACAAGACGCGCACGAAGCACTTCACTCACAAGGAAGGAGTCACGGGGACGCACCGCACTTTGACACTTCATGGCCACCATGTTGGGTTTGAAAAAGTGAAACACCACCAAAACAACCCGCATGTGCGCCACACCTTCTGCTCTGCTGGGGGTCACCTGCCAGGAAAGGAAAAGAACTTCGTCCGTAGTAAGCGTGACATCTATTTTTTTTATAAAATATTATCATCAAAAAGAACGTAGCTATAACAGGTATCAGCTAACGATGCGTGCACGGTAACCTGACAGGCTTGCAACTTCAGTTTTAGAAAAAAAGATTGCACGAACTATAATTAAGCGAACGCAGCAATAGAAGATTGCGGGACATTCTCATGGTGTGGTTGTAATTCAATATATATGTACTATCGAGGTCAAAAGTATGAGACCACTGCGAGCGCTTCCCGGGATCATGCCGAACTGCATGCAAGCACCATCTGACAACGCACTCTTGGTGTAAACGCTGGCGCAGTTCGCCGTCTGGCACTGCTTCGGTGAAATATGCGCCCGCCTCGAATCCAGTTCTTCGTCAGATGGCGCTTGCATACTGTTCGTCATGATCCCGGCTAGTTCTCGGAGGAGCCTCTTACTTTTGCGCACGATAGTACACATATGATGTTTCCGATGCTTTAAACACAGTAGCAATTAGTACGATGTTCACCGAGTGTTTATCACAACCATGAACTTATTGAGCCTCTACCATACAATTAATGAAGATATGGATGAAAGAATTTACACTTATAATCGACTCGCCAAGAAGATATTGTTGAATATGATAGAGGTTTCGTGTATAATACTGAATTGCTACGCGGCATCACTTAAATACATGCCATAATGGCAGATCTCTGAACAAAAAGTGCCGCTGTCGTAGGGATGCGGCAGAAAAAAACGAGAATCTAGGAAACCATGCTTCCCATTCCGGAAAGCACAAATGTACGCAATGTTTTGAAAGAACCACGATCTTTGCATGCGCAAAGGAAGAAGAAAGGAAAACGAAATAATGCGGGCTTTCAAATGTAGGAGGCTAATGAAGACAAGTGCGTAAATACATAATAAAGCTAATAAGTGGGCAGACTAACTACGAAGCGTAAGTGTGGTCAGATGTAATGCTGCCGGTGGCAATGAATTTGCTTGAATACTGAAGTGAAAGTGAAGTAAATACAATATTTTAGGCTACAGAGTGGGAGTTATATGTGATAAAGTACTATTTAGAATACAACGCTGCGAACGTCCAATATAAATGGAAAGAGCGAGTTTTGGAGCAAGTCAAGGAGAGGACAAAATGAGTTAAATAACCACTGCATTCTGTCCAGAGGGGAATGGGAATGAAGAGACGGAGAAACTTGAAATGGTCTGAATTCTCTCATGCTCTTTCGCAGAACGCGCAGCAGGATGTACTCTAAGAGCTGAGGGCACAAAATGTGGCTATGAAGGAGTTTGTACAGAAAAATGATATCAAATCGTACACGACGGCAGTGAAGAGAAGGAAGATTCAGTTGGGTGCTCTGAGGGAGAGAGAGGAGGAAGTTGCGCAAGGAAAGCGATATCGAAATATCCGTAAAAAAGTTTTTTTGTACTCTGTCAACCTTGTCCAAGTTCGATTTGCAAGTGCCATTCCAATTAACCGACGCGTACTCCAAGAGCGGCAAGCATATGGACCGCTATAGTTTTAAAAACGGAAGTGGAGTACAGAACTCTCTCGAAAGGCTGCAAACGAATCTCAGTGTCCACATAGCCCGCTGAGCAAAGCGTTTAGTATGAGAGGAGAAGCTGAGGGTGTTGTCAAAAAGTACACCAAGGTCATTAATTTCATCAACCCTATCCACCAGCACAGAATTCACAGAATAATGGCAGAGAAAACTGTGTGTTTTACGATTAAATGAGGCAATCCTAGTTTTGGAAGAATTGAGGGTAAGTCGATTCTTCGCGTACCAATCAGAAAAAGCAGATATGTCCGATTGCAACAACAAGCAATCGTAAAAAGAATGTATTACCTTGAATATTTTTTTATCATCAGCATAAAGAGGAAACGAGGACTTCTTGATCACCGAGGAAACATCATTAATAAAAACGGAGAAGAGAAGCGGGCCTAATACAGAACCTTGAGGAACTCCGCTGGTTTCAGGGTAAACGAAGGACGTCTGTCCATTGACAACGACAAAGGAGGAGCGATCAAGGAGATAGTTGCGTAGGAGGGCTACAAATGAGACTTCAACGCCAGAGAGTAGAAGCTTTTCAAGAAGTAGTGAGTGAGTAATAACGGCGAAAGCTTTGCTCATATCACAGTACACAGTGTCAACCTGACATCTCTGAAGGACTGCTGCAGAGGCATACGTCATAAACCTGAGTAGCTTGGTAGAAGTGGAGCGACCCGATATGAAGCCATGTTCATTCGGTATACATGATATGTTTGAAATTCAAGGAAAGTACGTTGTGCAAAGCTAATTCCAAAAGCTTAGAGATTGAACCACGGCCGGTCTCGAGGGAGAGAGCGCTTCTCTTCTCTTACGGCCTCTCCAATGGGGTCTGTTTCTACCGCCCTCCGCGCCTCGGTGGGGTCGCCACCGCCCCACTGCTGCTCCTCCGCTACAGCCGTTCACGCGCAAGGGAAACGCGCGCTCGCTTTTAGCTTCGCCCGCGTCAGTTGCAACTGGCAGGTCCTGACATTTCGAACCTTATGGTTTATACAAAGTCCGTCATCAACATAGAACATTTATCGTGTACGAGGAATAAAATACAGTCAACAATCCGCTCACGCGCGCGCTCCTTCGTCAGTGCGGCCGTGCACGGTCGAATGAAGCTTCGGGTACACTTCATTTTTTACCTCTAAGTTTTGTACAAAAATAGATTTACCAGGCTATGCAATCTGCCTTTGAATGTTTTAAGCAGGTGTAGCGCAACCTGACGTGAGTGCATGGTGAACTGTTGGGTGGAGATTCCGTCAACCGCTACCGTTTTCGTTTAGATCAGAAGGCACCGGCAAAAATTCATGGCGCGTCTCGGATTCAGAGTAAATAACAAAAATTTACCCATATAGTAAAAATTTCACTTGTCTAGTGGACTGGGCTGTTCTAGCTTCGTTCAAAACGTATCAGTCGGTTGAAAGACCGAAGATGTATATGTAGTCTCGCGACTACTTTTAATCAATGAAATGGGCATAAACAGTTAAGCAGAATCGAAAAGAGCAGCAAACAATAAAAACATTTTCCTTTAAAGTTACACATTGCACTATATATTCATCAATTCATCAAAATGCGACCTGCGTCTAGAAAATTCAGGCTCAAAATCTTCTTGCACGGCTTGTGCACATAAGGAGTTGGCTTTTCGGTCTTCTCTGTCACTTTCCTGGTATAATTAATTGAGAAGAATTCTGAGAAATTTTTTCAAATATCAAAGAAACGGACCTAATAACATAGCTGTTGTCAATTCCTTTCTGGCAACTCAGTGTTGACTTCTGAAATGCTGACTGAATCGGGATCTTAAGTACTTCGAGAACATTTGTGTGTAGTAGGTGCACGGCAGCTTTTTCGAAAAAAAAAAAAAGGTTTGTCCAATAGTGCAACAAGCTCTGGTTTCGGATAATGCAGTCCACTAGAACATTGTCCTCGTAGAAGAGCGTACTACATGGGGCTGCTTCTTTCGCTAGTTTCAAGAAGAATAGCGCAAACGTCAGACCCGAAGTTGATTAACTAAACGATATATCCAGCGACGTAAGGTAAACCGGAATATGTGACAGTGGAAAATGGGATGGTAGGAGATGCCTTCACTTCCTTCCGTGCCTTGATTTTGCTCTCAGATGAAACGTCCGTCTTGACATAGTCATGTGCCGCTAGCTGTTACGGCCCTCGCATCTGGCATATGTCATTCCCTTCCGCACATTAACCTTAATTTCCCGAAGAGAGCCTCAACGGGTCGCTATATAAGGCTTGACATGAGTCTTCAGTGAGAGTGTCTTTCTTTCACGCTTTAGAAGTTTCTTGCATACTTTCGATATAGCAGGGGAACTCATTTGTAAGCCACTGCATCGAGTATCACCATCATTTATTGGCCTTTTTTTACCACTTAAAGCACAAGTGGTGTGATGAATATCAACCATTTTTTGTTTTCATATTAAGCATAATATCATGCAAAAAGTTCATTGAAACAATGTTTATTTGCAAAATTAAAATAATGTTTATAATACCACACATTGCCAAGTATATGAATTGCAATAACATTTAAAACTCAACCCTACAACGTTTACTTTGACTGTTATACTAACACTTTATATCATGCAAGCATTTTGCAATTTACATTACATTTTTATGAAATTATTTTCATCTTCGGTGCTACATGAATGGTTTCGCATCTAGCGCTGAAAGACGGTTTTGCTGTTGCAGACGAGTTGCTGTCACGTTAGTCTTGAAGAAGCTTCGATGTGATCACTGCTCATTCAGTTTTCGTTTTGTTCCCATTCGTGTACAGGCTTGGGAAAAATTCGGATTAAAATGAACCAAAGTAGCTACCATGCCGCAATGTATGCCATGCTTGTCGAACGTTTGCTGAACGACAGTGTTTTTTATATCCGTTCACGTGTGGTACGTTGACGACATGCCGCTGCAGCATCTACCTTCTGTGCTCTTTAATTTCGGGGCTGCACTCACCACGAAACTCGCGAGCGACAACACGAAACCAGGCAAAAACCACCCGCCGCCGCTGAAGCAGACGCGGAGCGAACAGTGAGCAGGTCGCGCCCCTTGCGGTGGCGGAGAGCGTAGCTCAAGGAGAAAAGTTCCCATTGTTCCCGCAGCGATTGAGAAGGCCGTAAGAAAGAGCGCGCGCCCTCTCCCTCGAGACCGGCCGTGATTGAACATAGAAGAGAAACCGGACGATGATTGGAAGCATCAGATTTGTTTCCTCATTTGAAGACAGGAAACATGCGTGCCATTTTCCACACGCGAGGAAAGGCAGAATTTGTATACAGGTAATAAATATGGCAGTCAATACTGGTACAAAAATACAACTGAAGGTTTTTATTATGGCGGCTGGAATGCCATCCGGTCCAGGAGACAAAAATGTTCTCAGACGTTTAAGACTCACCGTTATCAACTCCTCATCAAAGAGAACGGCATTAACTGGTGCACCAGATGGGAGGCAAACTGAATCACAATGTGGATGTTTGTAAACGGAGGAAAAATGTTGGGCAAAGCTGTCGGCAACGTCCCGAATTTCGGACCCCTGAGAGTCCACTAAGCTGATACTCGAATCTGATTTAATGGAACGTTTGCGAACGTAACGCAAGAACTGACTAGGACGATTTGAGGCACTCCTCTCTGAAGACTTAAGATAAGAGTCGTGGTCCCGCTTCTATAAGCGTTTGCAAAGAGAACGCAAGCGTCGAAACTCATCTGCCCAATTGTCGAACCCAGGGCGTTTCGCTTTACGATGATAATAATAATAATAATAATAATAATAATAATAATAATAATAATAATAATAATAATAATAATAATAATAATAATAATAATAATAATAATAATAATAATAATAATAATAATAATAATAACAATAATAATAATAATAATAATAATAATAATAATAATAACAATAATATTATTATTATTATTATTGTTATTATTATTATTATTATTATTATTATTATTATTATTATTATTATTATTATTATTATTATTATTATTATTATTATTATTATTATTATTATTATTATTATTATTATTATTATTATTAATGTTAACATTCGTTAATATTATTATTATTAAGCACGGCGACTCCGAAAGAGATCAATATGTTCGCGCCGATGAATACCACATGTGATCGCACTCTTCGCCTGACTTTTGCCGCACAAACTCAAGCATGTACGCTGACGCTATGTCGTGTACCTAGACGGCCCACGATGGCTACAGGGATGAAATGCTCACAGCCGTGGGAGGAGAATTATGACTACTGGGAAGTGCACGACGAACCGCCAGCGGAGTTCAGGACCATTCATAAACCGTCGACGCGAACAGGCTCATGTGAAAGATGGTCTTTAACCTTGAATGCTTCCTGAAGAAGAATAGGTCTTTTGAAGCGAAAATTTCACTACTCCAGGTAGTTCGCGCATTCTGGTATGGATGCTTTTCACCTTGAGGGAAATTTAGAAGTCAAATTCTGTGTTAAGCTTGGTGGTCGCCATGTGACTTCCGCATAGTCACGTAGGCCATCAGGTGCACCATGACCACTGTGAAGTTCGAAGTCAATGTCCATGACCTTCTGGTCATCATGTGACTTTTGAGGCATCGTCATGTAGGACACCAAGCGGCTCGTGACCAGTGTCAAGGCCAAGTCCACGTGAAGTGACGTCACTTAGGAAGTAGAGTGTGGAAGTAGAGGGTGCTAGAGGGGCAATAGGCGTTTTATTAGAAGCCCCCGTGATGGGGTAGAGCTCCCCGCGAGATAAATAAGGACGAACACCCCCAAGGCACGTCGGAATGAGGCCCTGAAAGGGCGGAGTGCTGAAGAAGCCGATGAAGAACGGGCTCTATACGTTTCGAAAAACGCAGAATCCAAGCTTGGCAATTGCTTCCCTGGGGCTGACCAAAGGTAAACTAGTAGTTAACGTTTTGAAGCAGCAAGACTCCAGCCACGCTATGATTATATGTACATCTGCACACATGCATAATAGAAGAAATTATACTAAATGTATTTAAAGTACACTAAGAAAATCAATTTGGACATCAGTGGTATAGCTACAATTCATAGTCGATTGTAATAATAATCAGATTTTAGAATGGTTTTGCTTGTATGGAGGCAGAGAACAGCTCCAACACTGGTCAGCAGAGTGGTGGGGTGGTCACATCGTATTTGGCGGCAGTGAAATAAATGTTTCTAAACACACAGTCTCTATAGAAACGGTAAAATAGAAATTAACGAAGCAAAACACAAACAGCATCACTGGTACTAGAGACAAATCACATGTCTTCGGCATTTAGATGAATAGCACGACTAAAGACGTATTCAGTTAGAGATGGTAAAATTAGAAAGAAGACATACTTGAATATGAATTACAGAGGTCTAAAGTTTAAATAAAACTCCTTGATTCCAATTAAGAGATTTACCTACGGAGACTTCTATCCACCAGAAGTGAATATATAGAGTTTCACCAAACGTATTTAAAATCAGCAGAAAAAAATTCTGAATGAGGCAAACACAAAAATATATTACCAAATATCCGAAAATCTTTGTTTTAAAACAACGAAAAGCCGCCAGCTTTAAATAAAATAGGCCCCTTTTCTAAAGCTTCATTGTAAGTTCTCATTGTTTCTCTTAACAATCCCAAATATGTGGTAATGAAGAGACAAACATTCTTATGACATCAAACACGTTTGGTTTGGTTTGTGGGGCTTAACGTTCCAAAATAATTCAGGCTATGACAGATACCGTGTGTAGGGTTCGACGGCACAGTAAGACGCTTAGTACTAAACTTCGTATTTTTCTGTGTTAAGGCGCTACTGTCAAAAAGTGGATCGGGCTTTGCCTCCAGGCCATCTTTCTTCTGTGACGTCATTGATGCGAAGCCAAAAGCCACGTTTCTATCCGGTTTTATCAGTTACATAAATGCTTACAGATGGGAAACACGAAGTAGGTTTATCGACGTTACTTCGTTTGGACACATCGGTGGGGCGGCAGCATCCGGAAATTCGTGGGAGCCGCCTAAAAGCACAGGACGGGTAGCAGAGCTCTTCAGCGGCCTCGTCGGCGCGGTAAGGCACACAATGCTTAACTTGGTATTCTTTTCTGTACAAGTTAAGGAAAGGTCATCCACGATTTGCCTAAGCGTTGCGCCTGCCTTCTGGAGCTGCTGAGGCTCCAGTAAAATCTTTGTTGCTGCTTTGAATCGTCGCGTCAGCTTTGCATGCTGTTCTAGCTGAGTAGCGATGTGGAGGTGAACCCTCGCTATGATGAAGAAAACGTGGATCAGATTCCGAGCACTATCATGGAGATTAGGCTACCTAAACGGCTTCTTCAGCTGGTATTGAAGGCGTTCGACTGAACGCCTTCGATAACAGCTTAGGAAGCCTCTCTGAAATAAAAATTACGGTCTCGTTAAAGCTGCGTAAAGAAAACGTTAAAAAGTGACTAGATTGGTTAGGTTTGGATTGTGGGGTCTCACGTCCCAAAATACTCAGACTATAAGCGATGCCGCAATGAAACGCTCCGGTAATTTAGATCACCTGGCATTCTTTACCGTGCACTGACATCACACAGCCCACGGGCGCCTTCGCTTTCGCCTCTATCGAACAGCAGTAGCCGCGGAGGGACTTAAATCCTGCATCCTTGGGTTTAGACGTGGTGCTCCCTAACCACTTCACCACCTTGGCGGGGAGAAATAGGAAGAATCGATAGAGGTGATGGATGCAAAAGGAAATATCGGAATTCGCTGGAACATTGGACGACCTGTGAAGTAGAGCATCTAGAAATAATATTCTGATCTACCGACTGAAAGAGGACGAGAGCGAGAGTGACACTAAACTTCAAGGGAAATTAGAAAAGGAAGTCTTTATCAGCAAGTTGGAAGTTGAAATGAGTTGCGATCTATTGAACGCATTCCTCGCGTGCGCAGGAAAGATGCTAGGCCCGAACTGTCTGTCACCTTATGCTTTTATGATTTCACTGAGAAGGATAAGTTTTTGGGATTAGCGAGAAGCTCAAGAACAAGCAAGCAGGAGAGGAGGAAAATACTCTCTAGCCAGATTCGTTGCGCCGGCCCATTGTTGACAGTACCGAGTGGGCTGCGCATTCGCACGCTTCATGCATAGCAGAGCGTCCTTGCACCTCGGTATATTGTCGCTTGAGAGACTTAAATACCTTTATTAGCGCCCCCTTTAGTGGTAATGTCATTGGGACAGCAATACCTGATCGTGGACTGAGCAAAGAATCAAAGAAATCACAATATGATTGGCGAAAGCGTATGCGGGAAGCATGCATGGAGAGTTCGAGTTCGGCTGTGATATGTTTCTGCTTCACCGCTTTCCAGTCTATCCTTGTTTAATTCCCCTTTGAACGTTTTATGTAAGCCAGATAGACATAGTACCAAAGACAGACTCACGAATATGATGCTCATTTCACTTCCTCCGCCGTAGTAGCCACGCACGCCGGGCAGGCCGTGCCTCCTGTAAGCCCTCCACGCCAACGATACGGTGGATGTAAGAGCGTGCTAAAATCTTTTCGTCACTTAAACAATAAGCTGACAGTAAAAAAAAAAAAGTCTTTCTTGTGGATTTCTGCTCCATACAGTGTTATTGATAACTGCAATACAAACAAGTTTCGCAACACATTGCCGCTGGTGCGGCCCGCGGCTCATCGTCTGCACGCTGGTTCCGCTGCTAATGCGTCACCGAAATTTACATCTTTCTTTTACTGATACAATGGGATCGGCAGTAAAGCAGGTTCATGAGAGAACATTTACTCTAGCGCTGCGAAATTACAAAGCGTCGTCGGATGTGCCTTCGATGCGAAACAATTTAAGCCTAGCGACGACTAGGTAGTAGCGCTCGACGAGAGTGCCGTAGTCCACCGCGCCAGCAGGCGGCGCCGCTTTCGTAAGCGCTGCTGTATGTGCTGCGAATATGTCGTCTTCTTTCACGTTGCAGCTGAGGGCGCACGATTTTCGACGTTTTGCTCAACAATGCGTCGCGCAAACGATGCTGGTACGGGACGGGGGTATACGATGTTGTTGCACCTCAGGGCGAACACCAAGGGTTTATAAAAATGTCGACGGATGGTATTTTAGACGCTACTTCTTTTATGTGCTGGTCTTCAACAGTGGTTTAACTTGAAAGTATACATTGTTGAAGCAGGACAGCTCGATCCTATAACGAAACGGGTCGCACTTCATGTTAAATCAATGAGGCGATAACTGGAAAGCATCTTTCGTAGTATCTTCATTCCGCGTTCTGTAGCAGCCCGTACGGTTCATTCGCTGTGTGTTTGTGTGTACATTTACCATTGCGATTATAAAACATAATTGAAAATACATGTATCGTGAAAGATATAACAGATACATTCTCACTGCGGAAGTGGAACATAGTCCTTCGCAGTCACCCCGGCCGCTAGAGCTGTTTCCAATATCTGCCACTATGTCAAACAGAAGCTATACGCTTTGCTGGTGCGCTCAAACAAAGCACAAAAAGCACCAGGGCATCGGATAGCTTTCACGAGCACCGCGGAACAGCACTTTTACACTGTCGCACTGCCGCACCGCAGCATCAACACGCACAGCACAGCTCAAGATGGCGTCAAGAGAAGCCGGAGCAGACGTTCCCAGTTGGCTCATACGGGGCGCCACCGTCAAACTAAGACGGCTGCACCCAGGCATCGAAACTAAAAAGGTCTTTGGATCCGAGGTTTTCTCGGTTCCTTTCGGGAAATGCCCAAAACATTTTGGCATCCTTCTAAAATAAATCGAGATAATGTATGAGGTAAGTTTTTCACTGCAAATTACCAGCGCTGCGTCGAGGAAAAAAAAACGAGAGTGGAGGGGCAAGGACAAGCCCTTCCTTGCTCAGCATTTTTTTGCTGTTATTGAATTTGTGATCTAGAATTATAGATTTTTAAATGAAGTCCCCAACATATTTCTTGACTAACTCTGTATATCCAGTATTTTCGCTTTCCTTTCAGAACGCTTTCAAATCGCCCTCTTGGGTATGTACCATGTGCCAAAGAAGGAGAGCAAGTCCTAAAGTGCTTCTTACCGACCAGTTTTCTGGGGTTTCCAGGATGAGCGTAAGTAAAAGGATCGTTGCGTTAGCAAAGCGAAGAGCGCTAGGTGAGCGAGGACAATTACTCATGTTCAATTATAGGGCGTTGAATAACTCCAACTCTTGCAGTTCTTCCAAGGCCACATACACATGATCTCACCTGTATGTAGTTATCAATGGAGGCCCCGGCAGAAGCTAACGATGTTCGTCTCGGGGAGCCCACCGCCAACGAAATGGATAGAAAAGGTCGATAAACGATGCCCCTGGACAGTACCGAGCGTCTCTCCCCAAGACATGAATCTGGCTCAGTTTACAGCCCAGATAGACTGGAGCAGTGCAACCATCGGCGGAGAACTCGCCGCCCAGGACGAGAATCGTCACTGGTCGATTCCCAGAGCGTCAGGGCTGGCATCCTACGCAGGCAGTGAGTTTTCTTCCCTGTTTAAGTGGCATGCCATTTTCCACTACACTTGAAACAATTATAAGTACTGCATATTGAAAGATCTCGTCAAATCGCAGACTTTGCACTCAGATTGAAGCATGCAGAAATGCAATATGATAAGGTGTAATAATCGCCTTTCAGCACGCCTTTAGGGCAAAAGCAGCCTTCCAGGTGGTCCGACGTTCCTCGCCAATCCGTATTAGCGATGATCTAGAACGACCATGGCAGTCAAACAAAAGAACGAACTGTCGGAGGGAAGCGCATTCAAACCCATAGATTTCTTGAGGGAAGGCGCTACGGAATGTCAGTCTTCGCCGTAACCCCGCGTATATTGCTACCACTTTCTCGAGCTGTCTTTCACACGTCGTCTACATTAACTTCCAAGCTGAAAGCAAAATTATCAGCTGAAAAGGCTCAATGCTATCTTTCGCTCATAACTTGGTCTAACTGAGATAAACTTGTACCACATTTTTCCTTTGTCCATGAGCGCAACATAAGCTAATACACTTGTGTCCCTTAAGCATGGTACGGATTACAGTGTAGAAAGTATTCATGAACTGTGAAAGCTTAACGGTTCTCTTATTGTTATTATGAACGCTGCTCTAACTGAACTGTGCTAGACACAGAATCACAGAGGCGGGAGACACGACAGAAGTAATATCCTTTAGGCCATTGCAAACCTAACCCCGCTTGTGCGTTATCACTACCATCCCAAAAAGTGGCCTTGGTTGTTTGGGATTACTAGGTTATTCTTAGACTGTTTTCGGAGCTCCCAGAAGAAACTCACTGTGACGTACTTTTACGTGCTTTTATTTTTTTACTCATTGAAACGAGAAGCCTAACACACACTGCCAGCTTGTATTCTGACACCCGGTGGCTGCAAACTTGTTTCTGACTTAAGATCATAATCGTCAATACCTTTGCAGGATGTCGACTTCCAGGTTTCAAGCGGCACCGTTTCGTCGATATTGATACACTGGTCTGATGGGCGGCGATGCTTCCTGAACAGGAATCCGTCAGGCCTCTAATGGCTCTTGCTGCTCAAGAGAGGAGGAACATCCGGACTCTAAAACCTCGTCGCCTTAATGGGACTTATTAATTTTCTGAATTGCATAAAGTACACGAATCTTTCCATTCATGACGTCAATAAATACATGCGACTCCGTTCGGTTCTTTAATATTCAAAGGCTTTATTTTTTCGCTCACGGATTCTGCCCTCCTATATATATATTCCATCACACTGAATGTTACCTTGTTTTGAAAGATCTCTAAGATATTTTATTTACTGGATGCTTTTCACTATTCGACCGGGCCGCAGAACTGCACGGCAGATTTTGCAATCTGCCTGGAATAATCTTCCATCGAGAGTGGCATGCTCTGGTTTGAGCCCGCATTTTTGACAAAGATTGATATCTACTACAAAAAGCCCTGCCCTTTTGAATGTTAAGGTCGCAATTCGAAACTGGCTTGTAATTTTTTACGTCTGCTGTTATCTCCTTAAGACTGCAAATGTTTTTCTTATTATATACCACGACGTTCGTAGAGCGCTTTTTTTCGAGATGGAATAAGATCCTCAGTCAGTTTACTAGCAAAAACAACAATAAAAATTGTATTTTCGTTTTAACAATGGAATGAATAAATGGGTCCCAAAAGAAGTCACCTGTGCTATATCAGGTATTTTTCTGTGCTTAACAATACCCACGTAAAGAAACCAATCTATTTACTTGATAATTTATATTCTTCTATAAATGAATGTCAGCGGTTTGTGGAGATAGAGCTATTGGCAATTCCTTCTGCATTTACCTTCTACGGCGCATTTAAGCGGCTTCACTGGAGACAGTGTTTACAACGAATTTGTTCCCGGGCAAGGGCCGGCCCGAAATCCAGTACTGTGCAGGGCCCTCGTGCGGAGCACGGGCCTCTCGGAAGCCCTCTTCATTGGGCATCGGCCGGGCCAGGTTCTGTTTTTCTTCGGTGGGCCGGGGCGGAAGCCTCGAAACGAGCCCATGCAAATCTTGCGAAAGCAAGAATATGGCATTGGTGTTATAGACGTCTACCGTGCACACCCTTTTGCCGCGTCTTCCCCATGCAAGAGCTTCCAATTTCTCTCCCGGTGTCGACCCGCTTTTTCTCCACAGATCATTTTTATCCGTCAGTGACCGAGCAGATGGGCCTCTTGTGCTGTATTTAGATTTGGGTTTCTCGCCTCCGATTCGGTAACACAACCTAGATGTTTAGGTATCCGTTTCGAGATTCCCACTCAGCTGTCGCCTATCACGCGTTTCTGATAGGGCTTTGTCCCGGCCTGGACATCTCCTCGGTTGAAGCAGAACATAGCTTGAAGCATCCGTGGTGCTTCAGTTTCCTCTTGTTTCTCAGCTCAGACATTGCAGCGGCGGAGACGGACTGGAGCAGTGAAAAGTACAAGAGAGACACACGATCAGCGAAAAGAGCTGACCGAGTATTTCCCCACAGAAGCAACCCCCCTTATCGATTTACAGATATCGCAATTCGCCAAAACATCATTTCTTTCCTGACAACGTATTAATCTTTGTAGCCACAAGTTCAGCATCGTAAGGAACATCAGCGCTGCCGGATCTGTATTTCAGGAGCCCCGCAAATGGCGGCAAGAGAAGAGAAGAAACGGGGAGAGGGGGGGGGGGGGTGTACCTTACTTACGGAGGATGTAGTTTCTGGCTAGATCGAAAGGCAAATGAGAACGCCAAACCTTTTTCATCGGTACTACAACCTTGCATGTAAGAAAGCCTTCTATTTCCTTTTCAAATAAAGAGTTTTCGTTTTTTAGAAGGTCATGTCCAATTTCGTTTGGCCTTCTTTCACGCTTCCTTTCATTCTTTGCTTTTGGTCTTACTTTAAATGGATCATTTGTGGTTTTGAATAAGGTCTATTGTTTTTCTGTCACCTCTCGCGTAGGTCTCGCTTATTATCGGTTAATTTACGTTCGAATAATATTTTAATATTATTGGAATATTTAATTTTTTTTTTTTTACATGTCGTTGTTGTTGACTTGTGGTTTTATTCTGACTCGGTGCTTTTTTCACTGCTTTTATTGTTCGAAATGATGCTTGCTTGAGCTGCACGGTTTTATGTTGCTGTGACGTGGTGCCTTTTTCACTTTTTTGTTTGACGCAGCCTGGAGATGGTGTTTGTTTTACCTTGGTTGTGTTTTTCTGGTTTGCACATTTCTTACTGATATGCAATCGTGCTTAATAGTATTTCCTTTGATAGTGTCTCTGCTCATTCGTGAGATTGGATGAGTTTATGGATTTGTCATTATTCAGTGGGCCGGCCAAGGTTTAGATTATCTTCCTTTCTGTGGAATTTTTCTTTCGTGTTGATATCTTGTACGCCGATTGTTCGCGTGCTGGGTGCTTTAAACGATTAGATTGAAGCGGGGATCGCCTATGTGTGCTTTGAATTGTCTTCACGAAGTAGAGTTGCTGGCCTGCGTTTGAAGCGCGTCTTGCCGCTTCTTCCTTGTATGGATAGCGCCCCTCTTTTCTTGAGTCTTATTATGAATCAACTACCCCGAAAAGTTCTACTCAAGCCTAAATTCATGAACGCGCATGTCCATGAACGCTTAGCTAATTGATGACGTCACGCGTGGCTCTTCGAGGAGACCGGCAATATGTACCGTTACGAATAGATTTTGCCAGGTGTGTGAAGAAGACGAAGCAGGTGTGCGATGTAAAAGAAGAAGTTAAGCGGAAGGAGACTGGAATGCTAAGGTCGGGAGTGAAGAAATATCTGGAATTACAGGCAAGTTCGGTCTTGGTGAGCCAAATGAAGCTGGGCAGAGGCTAGTAGAGTTCTGTCAAGAAAACAACCTGACCATAGCGAATACTCATTTTCAACAGCACAAGAGGCGCCTGCACACATGGACTTCACCGGACGGTCTGTACAGGAATCAGATCGATTATATTCTTTGCCGGCAGAGATGGAGAAGCGCTATACAAGCAGTAAAAACAAGGCCTGGGGCCGATTGTGGCACCGATCATCAGCTTCTAGTTGCCAAAATTAAGCTTCGATTGAGGAAAACGCAGAAAACTAGAAGGCCTTTCAGGTATGATCTGGATCAAATTCCATTAGAATATGCTGTGGAAGTGAGGAATCGATTTCAAGAATTAGATCTAGAAGACAGAGAACCCGAAGAGATGTGGACTGATGTTCGTGATATAATACAAGAAGTTGCTACTAAGGTAGTTCCAAAGCAAAAGAAATGCAAAAAAGCAAACTGGTTATCTGAAGAGGCTTTGCAAATAGCTGAGGAAAGGAGGATGGCAAAAGGTATGGGGGAAAGAGAAAGATACAAGGTTCTCAATGCGGATTTTCAGAAAATAGCAAGGAGAGATAAGAATGCCTTCCTGAACATACAGTGTCAAGCAGTTGAGGACAACAGCCAATTAAGGAAAACAAGAGCGCTGTATAAGACAACGAAAGATATCAAAGGAAGCTTCTGTGCTAAGCTGGGCGTGATAAAGGACAAACGAGGCAAGGACCTCACTGAAGCCTCAGAGATAAAGAAGAGGTGGCAGGAATACACAGAAGAACTGTACAAGAAGGACCCGGATGTGCAAACCCAACATAGGACGGTTGTGATTACTGATCTCGAGCCGGGCATCCTGAAGAGTGAAGTTGAATGGGCCTTAGCCAGCCTTGCTAAGAACAAAGCTAGCGGAATTGATGGTATTCCAGCTGAGTTGCTTCAAAACCTCAACCACGACGCTGTTAACACACTGCATAAATTATGTCAAAAGATTTGGACAACCCTGCAGTGGCCACAGGATTGGAGGAGGTCAGTTTACACCCCCATTCCAAAGAAAGGCAGTGCCAAAGATTGTTCCAACTACCGCACGATCGCGCTTATTTCGCATGCTAGCAAGGTGATGTTAAAAATCCTGCAAGGTAGGCTGCAGCAGTATGTGGATCGGGAGCTTCCGGACGTGCAAGCTGGGTTTCGCAAGGGCAGAGGAACTAGAGACCAAATTGCCAACCTTCGCTGGACCATGGAAAAAGCAAGAGAGTTCCAGAAACCCATTTACTTCTGCTTTATTGATTATGCGAAAGCGTTTGACTGCGTAGATCACAGCAGATTGTGGCAAGCTCTCCAAGAGATGGGAGTTCCAATTCACCTCATCTGTCTCCTCAGGAACCTTTATGAAGGGCAAGAGGCCACAGTCAGAACTGGGCATGGTCTTACTGATTGGTTTCCGATTGAGAAAGGGGTGAGGCAAGGCTGCATACTGTCGCCCTGCCTATTTAACCTATATGCAGAGTGCATCATGAGGAAGGCCGGTCTGGACGAGTCTTCAGCTGGAGTGAAGATTGCTGGAAAACGTATCAACAACCTTAGATATGCGGATGATACCACTTTAATGGCAGAAAGTGAAGTGGAACTCAAGAGACTTCTGATGCGCGTACAAGAGGAGAGTGAGAAGTTTGGGCTTAAACTGAACATTAAAAAGACGAAGATCATGGCGTCTTGCCCTATCAAGTCCTGGAGCATCAATGGACAAGAAGTGGAAGCTGTGACAGATTTTCTGTTCTTGGGCGCCAAGATTACCTCGGAAGGAGACTGCAGCCATGAAATTAGGAGACGCCTGCTTCTGGGAAAGAGAGCAATGGTTAGCCTTGACCGAGTAGTAAAGAGCAGAGACATTAGTCTGCCAACCAAGATCCGTATAACCCGTGCTATGGTCTTTCCAGTTGTGATGTATGGATGCGAGAGTTGGACTGTCAAAAAGGCTGACCGCCGAAGAATTGACGCGTTTGAATTGTGGTGCTGGCGAAGACTCTTAAGAGTTCCTTGGTCTGCCAGAAGATCAAATCAGTCGATATTGTCGACCATAAACCCTGACTGCTCATTGGAGGGTCAAATTCTAAAGTTAAAGCTCAGCTACTTTGGTCATCTAATGAGAAGAGAGGAGTCGCTGGAGAAAGATTTGATGTTGGGAAAGGTTGAGGGTCGCCGGAGAAGGGGTAGGCAGCGAACGCGATGGTTAGATGGCATTCTCGAGGCATTGCAGATGAAGGTATGTGATGTTAAGAAGATAGTGAGAGCCCGGAAAGCGTGGCGTGACATGGTCCATAGGGTCACGAAGAGTCGGACACGACTGAACGCCTGAACTGAACTGAACTGAAGCGGAAGTAGAATAAGAAGGAGGCGCAGAAATTCCATGCATCACACTTGCGAAGAAGAAGCGGGCTGCGAGCTGGCCATGGGCCGTTATAGGCCCGCGTCTGAACGTAAAGCTCGGGCATGCGCGAAACGCGCCGCAGCCTATCCAGTGAAGCTTTCGCTTCAAAACTCATCAATTGTGACAAGCACCCCAGGCCATGTCTCTCAACGCAAGACCCTATGCTACTAATCAAGAAAAGTCTATTGGATCGCCCCACACGAGACACCAACGCGCTACTGGGACTCGACGTGGAGCAAGCTTTGGACAAAATTTAACATCAAGCCATTCTCAAAGCTATACCTGACCACAATCTCGGGAACACGCTCCTACCACTACGTCAAGGCGTTTCTGGAGGATCGAACGGCCACTCTCCGGATAGGCGAGCACGTCTCGGAGAGCTTTAATCTTGGCGATAAGGGTACACTACAAGGCTGAGTACTTTCACCATTCTTATTTAACTTGGCGATGACAAATCTTTCTCGCGCACTGGGTGAAATTGCTGATGTGGAGCACACCATATATGCAGACGATGTTACCATCTGGAGCACTGGTGGCAGCGATGCGGAATTGGAAGCGCGCATGCAAGAAGCCATCACGGTTCCATGTTGCCCCAATGGGACTTCGCTGCTCTTCTAGAAAATCCGAGCTACTCATCTACCACCCGCCAAGACAAAGCCGCCCGTCCAACGACTGGCGCCGACACCACACAACATGCATAGAGTTACACGACAGGGATGGAAATCTGATACCTACGGTCGACAAAATACTAATTCTAGGATTAATCATCCAAAGCAACGGGTCCAACTGGGCGATGCTTGACAGCATCACGATCAAGATTGCAAACGCGATCCTGATGTTTCGGCGCATCATGAATAAGCACAGGGGACTGAGCGAGGACAACCCTATTCAAATGGTTCATGCTTTTGTACTCAGTCACATCACATACGTGGCTGCAATGCTCAACTGGAAAAAGGAACATCACAGAAGGCTTGAAGTACACACACGCCGAGCTTTCAAGACAGCGTTAGGGCTCCCCGATAATGCCTCCACTGAACTACTCATACAGCTAGGAGTGCACAATACCCTTGCCGAAATCATCCAGGCATAGCACACGGCACAGACTGCACGCCTATCAAGCACCAAAGCGGGCACAGAGATTCTCATCAAGCTCGACCTGAACACCATAGTAGAAAGGGACAAAGTCCTGCAGTTACCTAAAGTCGTGCGAGAAGCAATCAAAGTGTCCCTCTTCCCAAGAAACGTACACCCAATCCACAATCAAGGAAGAAGGCTCATCCGCCCCAAAGGCCTCGCTGCGGACGCGGCACAGTTTCCCGACCAGACAGATTTCGTGGATGCAGCGTAGATACCGGGAAAGCATGCCTACTCGGTAGCAGTAGTCGACGGACACGGGCGTACACGCAGCTCACTCACACTTTACACCAAGAAGTCAGAGGGAGCTGAACAAGCAGCGATAGCACTAGCACTAAGAGACTCGAACTTCACATCTGTATACAGAGACTCTAGAGCAGCCACTCGAGCTTTCGCCAAGGGCGGGATAGACAAGACGACGCTACGGATCTTAGGCGGAATTATCATCACCAATCACTCTATCGTATGGTTCCCGGCACACATGGGCAGCTTAAGGGGCGGCCTGCGGGATCTCAATGAGATTGCACACGAGGCGGCGCGAGGACTCATCTACCGCGTCCCTCCGGTTTCCCCTGCTACTGCACATATCGAGTACAGAGATCAATTATTCACGTACAACGACCTCACTAAGCACTTTTATCTAGGCAGACGAGCATTTTCCCTCCGGGATAAGAAATTAACCCGCAGCCAATCAGTCACGTTACGCTTGCTCCAAACGAACTCATACCCCAACCCCTGGCGCATGAAGCACATCGACCCAGACTATGATGGACAACATGTGTGTGAACGGTGCAGTGACCGTGTAGACTTAAACCATATGCTGTGGTTGAGCATAGAGCGACGCCTACACCAGGAACAAGGAATATTGGGACAAAGTGTTAAAAAGGGCTTCACTGCATGATCAGCGGGTTGTCCAGAAGGCACGCGCGGCCGCGGAGAGCACCGGGCTCTCTGTGCCGACGTGGGAGCTACCCTCTACACCTGGCGCCTAGCCGAGTGTCCTTCAGGACTCCTACTGTGGGAATTAAAGTTTTAACAAACCAAACAAGCACCCACGCGAGAGTGAGGGCGAAGTTCGCCGTCACTCAGGATATTTTGGTTGTGAGCGCGCGGAGCTGAAGTCGCTAGGCCGGCGCAGAGCGAGGCAGCACCGCGGGTAGACCCAGCCGCCGTCCGGACTGTCTCAACCGAGGAGCGTTTATTCTTTGGCGGATAGTATCTCACATAAATTAAGAAATTGTTTGAATTTATAATTTGGGAATTTAAAACTAGGGAAAGTCTAGCATTTATTAGTTTATGACGGTGTGTAAAAAATATTCTCATCAAGAAGATAACAGCTATGACAGGTACAAGCTAACGATGCGTGCGCGGTACCCTGACAGGCTTGCAACTTCAGTTGTGCAAAAAACGTTTACACGAACTATTTGTTAAGCGAATGCAGAAATAGAAGATTATAGGACATTCTTAGGCGCGGTTGTAATTCGATATACATGTACTATCGAGGTCAAAAGTATCAGACCACTGCGACTGCATCCCTTGATCATGCCGAACTGCATGCGAGCACCATCTGACAATACACTTCTTGAGTCAACGCTGGCGCAGTTCGCCACCTAACACTGCACTTCGGTGAAACATGCACCTGCCTCGACATCAGGAGTTCTTCGTAAGATGGCGCCCGCATGCTGTTCGTCATGATCCCGGCTAGCGCTCGGAGGAGTCTCTTACTTTTGCGCACGACAGTACATACATGATGTTTCCCATGCTTTAAACAAAGTAGCAACTTGATACGATGTTGGTGAAGGCAAGTACGTAAATACATATTAATGCTAATCAGTAGGGAGGCTAACTAATTAACGTAAGTGTGTACAGATGTAACACTGCCGGTGGCAATGCCTTTGCTTGAATACTTTGAATTGAGCATCTGCATACAATCCCTTAAATGTACCCCTTGTCTAAATAAACCGTAGTCGTCATACGCGCTCAGCTAGAGTACCTCGTTTGTCTTATCTCTTCTTGTGTTGCGTGCTTGTTTCATGAATATGTACAATCAACTATAGCTTACATTGCTACCTTGAGTCATATTTTGCACGCTTTGCTCCCGCCACAGATTGGTATCAACGCACGTGAAATGCACAGTCCCAATTTTCTTTTAATTATTTTCACTGTCATTCATAAGAGAGACCTTAAAATACTAACCGAACTTTTTCCACGTTTTCCGAACGCAGCATTTCCCATCAAGAGCCTAAGAGGCGCCGGTCATTTTCCCTCTTTCCTTTTCTCCTTCAGAGTGCAAATAATAGTAATAATAGTAATATTAATATATATATATATATATAATATATATATATAATTACAAATATATGATGATATTAATATTATTATTTATAATATTATTATTATACGCAGTGACTCCAAAAGAGATCAATGCGTTCGCGCCGACGAACACCACATGTGATCGCACTCTTCGCCTGACTATTGCCGCAGAAACTCAAGCGTGTACGCTTACGCTATGTCGTGTCCCTAGACGGCACACGATGGGTACACGGATAAAATGCTCTAAGCCGTGGGAGCAGAATTATGCCTGCTAGGAAGTGTGCGCCGAACCGCCAGCGGAGTTCAGAACCATTCATGAACCGTCGACGCGACCAGGCTCATGGGAAAGATGGTCTTTATCCTTGAATGTTTCCTGAAGAACGAATACAGGTTTTGAAGCGAAAATTTCACTACGCCAGGTAGTTCGCGCCTTCGGGTATGCATGCTTCAACTTGAAGGAAATTGAGAAGTCAAATTCCGTGTTAAGCTTGGACGTCGCCATGTGCCTGCGGCATAGTCACGTAGGCCACTAGGGGCACCACGACCACTGTCAAATTCGAAGTCAAGGTCCGTGACCTTCTGGTCATCATGTGACTTTGAGGCTTAGTCATGTAGGCCACCAAACGGCTCGTCACCAGTGTCAAGGCCAAGGTCACGTGAAGTGACGTCACCATGGACGTAGAATGTGGAAGAAGAGGGCGCTAGAGGGGCAATAGGTGTATTATAGAAACCCCCGGGCTAGACTAGAGCACTGCGCGAGATAAACAAGGAAGAACACCACCAAGGCACGTCGGAATGGGACTCTGAAAGGGCGGTGTGCAGAAGAAGCCGATGAAGGACGGGCTTTACGTTTGGAAAAACGCACAATCCAAGTTGGCAATTGCTTGGCATTCCAGCTGAGTTGCTTCAAAACCTCAACCATGACGCTGTTAACATTCTGCATACATTATGTCAGAAGATTTGGACAACCCTACAGTGGCCACAGGATTGGAGGAGGTCAGTTTACATCCCCATTCCAAAGAAAGGCAGTGCCAAAGATTGTTCCAACTACCGCGCGATCGCGCTTATTTCGCATGCTAGCAAGGTGATGTTGAAAATCCTCCAAGGAAGGCTGCAGCAGTATGTGGATCGGGAGCTTCCGGACGTGCAAGCTGGGTTTCGCAAGGGCAAAGGAACTAGAGACCAAATTGCCAGCCTTCGCTGGATCATGGAAAAAGCAAGATAGTTCCAGAAACCCATCTACTTCTGCTTTATTGATTATGCGAAAGCGTTTGACTGCGTAGATCACAGCGGATTGTGGCAAGCTCTCCAAGAGATGGGAGTTCCAATTCACCTCATCTGTCTCCTCGGGAACCTGTATGAAGGACAAGAGGCCACAGTCAAAACTGAGCATGGTCTTACTGATTGGTTTCCGATTGAGAAAGGAGTGAGGCAAGGCTGCATACTGTCGCCCTGCCTATTTAACCTATATGCAGAGTGCATGATGAGGAAGGCCGGTCTGGACGAGTCTTCAGCTGGAGTGAAGATTGCTGGGAAATGTATCAACAACCTTAGATATGCGGATGATACCACTTTAATGGCAGAAAGTGAAGTGGAACTCAAGAGACTTCTGATGCGCGTACAAGAAGAGAGTGAGAAGTTTGGGCTTAAACTGAACATTAAAAAGACAAATATCATGGCGTCTTGCCCTATCAAGTCCTGGAGCATCAATGGACAGGAAGTGGAAGCTGTGACAGATTTTCTCTTCTTGGGCTCCAAGATTACCTCGGAAGGAGACTGCAGCCATGAAATTAGGAGACGTCTGCTTCTGGGAAAGAGAGCAATGGTTAACCTTGACCGCCTAGTAAAGAGCAGAGACATTAGTCTGCCAACCAAGATCGATCCGTATAACTCGTGCTATGGTCTTTCCAGTTGTGATGTATGGATGCGAGAGTTGGACTGTGTAAAAGGTTGACCGCCGAAGAATTGACGCGTTTGAATTGTGGTGCTGGCGAAGACTCTTGAGAGTTCCTTGGACTGCCAGAAGATCAAATCAGTCGATATTGTCGACCATAAACCCTGATTGCTCATTGGAGGGTCAAATTCTAAAGTTAAAGCTCAGCTACTTTGGTCATCTGATGAGAAGAGAGGAGTCGCTGGAGAAAGATTTGATGTTGGGAAAGGTTGAGGGTCGCCGGAGAAGGGGTAGGCAGCGAACGCGATGGTTAGATGGCATCCTCGAGACACTGCAGATGAAGTTATGTGATGTTAGGATGATGGTGAGAGACCGGAAAGCGTGGCGTGACATGGTCCATAGGGTCACGAAGAGTCGGACACGACTGAACGACTGAACTGAACTCCCTACGGCTAACCAAAGGCAAACTAGTAGTTAATTTTTTGACGTGGCAAGAATCCGGCCGCTGTATGATCATTATGTACATCTGCACACATGCATAGTAGAAGAAATTATACTAAAATTAATTAAATACACTAGGAAAATCAATCTGGACATCATTGCTATATATGGTATGAGGACCGCGAGGACTCCCCGACAACTCGGGAAAGTTTTTTCGAAGCAATCAAGGAATGTTTCGGGGATCTAACTGCAAAGAAGAAACAGGCCGAGCAGACACTTGCTCAGAGTGCCCAGGCAGCCGGGGAAACTTGCACCACCTACATTGAGGCAATACTCGAGTTGTGCAAGACCGTCGACAGCAGGATGACTCAAGACGATAAAGTAGGCCATCTGCTCAAGGGCATTGCGGAAGATGTCCACCACTTCCTCATTGCCAAGGAGAACTTGAGCTCTGTCTCTGACGTTATCCGACACTGCCGAACATTTGAGACCCTAAAGATTCGCCGCATTGCACCGAAATTTAGACAGCTCGCAAATGTCACTACAGCGGATAGTATTGAAGAACCGCCATCTCGGAGCCTCCTGTGCGCCATCCGTGAAATCGTTTGAGATGTCAGGGCATGAGCAACTTACCCGGCCCAGTGGCTTCGGAGTTGACGTATATGCTCTTCCAACCTATGGCGGTGCGTGCCCACCGATGTCCGCGAATGTCACAGACTTCGCCTGCCGCGAAGACCTATACCGCGACCAATACCGGAAGAGAGTTACCAACAATTCTGTTGCCATCAGCCTAGAGATCCTCGCCCTTACTCCAGTCGTACATCACGTCGATCGCCGGACAGTTACATCGGCCTGGAACCACCATCTAGATATTCGTCGCAGCCTACCATGTAGGAACCAGCTGACACGCCACTTTTTGACCGACCTCTTCCGGTGGGCTAGCGATTTGGGTGTCGCGGGTCACATTTTCCGCTACTGCAATCGGCGCACATCGTTGAGGAATCCCCCGATGGCATCGAACCGACGCACCATCCAGCCCTACATTGACAGCTATCGGCCAGTACATCCCTCCCGGAGGGGCCGTTTTCAAAACGAAGGGCTCCGTAGCCAGTCGCCAGCGTCTTACCATAGTGTGACACCCCCTCCGTCATTTCGTGTGCGCCGCTCCCCGTCTCCACAGCGCCGATCTCCGCTACCAATGACGGAAAGCTAACCAGCGCGGCCAATGGAGGTGAAGCCGCTGGACAATGTGCGCTGCTACGTATTATTCCTCCCTCTGTGTGCATGTTAAAGAACAAGGTCAATGTGATTGTTGAAGGTTTGCCAACGATGGCGTTGGTAGACACTGGTGCTACAGTTTCAGTAATCAGTTTAGATTTTAACAACCTTTTGAAGAACAAATTTATGTTTGTTTGGGACAAAACTGGTAATTTTTATGGAGCAAGTGGAGAGTTATTGTATCCGGTTGGGGTATGCAGCATTAAAGTTTCTTCGGGTGCACAGTATTTCCGGTGGAGTTTGCAGTACTGCCCCGATCTACACACAACGTAATCTTGGGGATTGACTTCCTGCGTATGTGCGCCGCTACAGTTGATTGTCGAACGGGAGAGCTAAGTGTTATCGGTTCTCTTCGTCGTGAACTTTTGGAAGAGACGTCAAATTATGAAGATGTTTTGTGCGTGTGTGATGAAGCTGTCATGCCACCACATTCTGCATTGTGTGCCCTGCTCCCGTGCTATTAACGACTGTTTTGAGGCTACTGTGGCGCCTCTTAATTTACAGTGCGTAAAGAAAATTGTATTAGTGCCGCATGGCTTGGTTCGCGTGAAAAAGGGCTGTACCAGACTGTGGACTATAAATTGCTAATCGGAACCAGTTATTTTTCCAGCGGGCTCCAAACTAGCTTCATGTAGCGCAACTCTCCCGACTTGTGTAGCTGTCGTTCCTCCTTCCCTAGACAACCCCGCTACTCACTCACCTGTTGACGAAAAGCTTCTTCCGGTGATCAGCGCATCGTTAAACACCTCACAACGACAGATATTGAAGAACCTCTTGCCCAGCACCTACCCGTCTTTGATTTCGCGCAGTCCGACGGCTCGCAACGTTTTCCGCTGTCGCGCGCAAGCCACAGGATTGACACGGGATCTGCCCATTCGATCCGTCAAAAGCCGTACCGTGTGTCGCCATCAGAGCGTAAGATCATCACCGAGCAATTCCAAGACATGTTGAACAGGGGCGTAATACAGGAATCCTCCAGTCCTTGGGATGCTCCCGTGATATTGGAAAAGAAAAAAGACGGGACATGGATGTTCTGCATCGACTATCGTTGCCTCAACTCCATTACTAAAAAGGATATGTATCCTCTGCCGCGCATCGACGATGCCATAGATTGCCTTTTCTCCCCGTCTTATTTCTATTCAGTTGATTTGCGATCATGGTATTGGCAGATTCCGATGGACCCTTCTGACAAGGAAAAAACTGCATTTGTTACGCCGGACGGCTTATTTGAATTTAACGTGATGCCCTTCGGCCTATGTAATGCGCCGGCCACATTTGAAAGATTTATGGACACAATACTTGTGGCCTCAAGGGGGAAATCTGCATGTGCTACTTAGACGATGTTGTTATTTTTGGCCGGACTTTTACTGAACATAACACACAACTCGCTATTGTTTTAGATTGCCTGCAGAAGGCTGACCTTGTCCTGAATTCCAAAAAGTGCCGTTTTGGCAAACGTCAAGCGCTGGTACTCGGGCATCTCGTCGACCGCGATGGAGTTCGGCCTGATCAACAGAAGACTGCCGCAGTTGAAGCATTCCAACGACCACATACTCAAAAGGAGCTCCGCAGTTTTCTGGGGCTGTGTTCCTACTTTCGACGATTCTTCCCAAGGTTTGCCGACGTCGCCTAGCCTCTGACATCCTTTCTACAAAAGGGCGTCGCTATCGACTGGACCTCAGATTGTGACGCGTCCTTCCGCCAACTAAAGTTTCTGCTTACGTCACATCCCATACTACGGCACTTCAACCCCTCCGCTCCGACTGAAGTCCACACTGATGCAAGTGGGATTGGTGCTGGCACTGTGCTTGTGCAACGTTCGGCACCAGGCGAGCATGTAATTACGAATTCAAGCCGTTCCCTTGGCAAACCTGAGCGTAACTACACTGTTATGGAGCAGGAGTGTCTCGCTGTAGTTTTGACTGTTCAGCGGTATCGATGCTACCTATATGGACGCCATTTCACGGTTGTGACGGACCATTATGCCCTGTGTTGGCTCGTCAAACTTCGTGATCCATCTGGTCGTCTGACACGCTGGGCCCTTCGTCTGCAGAGTACGACTTCAATGTTTCATACAAGAGTGGCCGCAAACACGCCGATGCAGACTGTCTTTCACGTCTTCCTCTTCCTACGACTAAATGTGACTCTGCTGATTTCGATCATTACACCGCCTCCGTCATACCCGAGTTTCCCTACGCCTCGGCTCTGCGGACTGCGCAAGAGACCGACATAAGCCTCGAGCCACTGCTTGCGGAGGCGCGGGATTCCACTGCTTCCAGCCCATTTTATCTCCGTGATGGCCTTTTGTACAAAAAGGCTTACTCAAGCACCGGCACAAATTTTCTGCTTGTGGTTCCCGAGAGCTACCGCTCGTGCATCTTGCGTGCCATGCACGACGACCCCACTTCCGGTCACCTGGGCTCTGCACGAACGCTCCATCGCGCACACGAACGGTTTTATAGGCCAAAGATGTGCCAGACGACTCAGCGATATGTAGCGAGCTGCACTTAGTGCCAACGACACAAACGTCCTACGTCCACGCCACAGGGCCTGCTGCATCCTGTGACTCCACCATGTGGCGCATCTGAGAAAATCGGAATCAACCTTATGGGTCCCTTCCCGAAGTAATCCGACGGATATCGTTGGATCGTGGTTTGGGCCGATTATCTCACCCGCTACTGCGAAACGGCAGCTCTTCCTTCAGCCACCGCTCACCACGTGTCCCTGTTCTTGCTTCGTTCTGTGACCCTCCGCCATGGACCTCCGCGAGTGATCATCAGTGATCGATGTCTCCAGTTTATGGCAGATGTTGTGGAAGAGCTTCTCCGTTTGCGTGCGTCGCATTTTCGGCATTCCACACCATATCACCCTCAAACCAACGGCTTGACGGAGCGCACGAACCGCAAACTCACAAACATGCTATCTATGTACATCGCATCTGACCACAAAAATATGGATACTACACTGCCAAATATAACGTTTGCATTCAATACTGCAACACATGAGACGACCGGATACAGCCCGTTCTTTCTGCTATATGCCCGTTCTCCTCGGTATTGTCCAGACACCATTCTTCCTTACTCCGTCCATGACGAACCGTGCATCGCGGAAACTCTTTGTCGAGCCGAAGAAGCTCGCCGTCTCGCCCGTTTGCGAATTCTCGCTTCGCAAGAGCGTTCAAAAGCTCGGTACGACAGCCGGCATAACCATATGTCTTACGCCCCAGGAGACAGTGTGGCTTTGGTGACCTCTCCGCAAGCATGGTTTAGCTCAGAAAATGTTAGCTCATTACGCTGGCCCTTACGTTGTGCTTGAGAGCGTCAGTGAAGCGAACTACCATTTGTGAGTCTGTCTGTCATACGTGCAATAGCACGTATGACAGACAGGGGTCGTCGCTAAGTCGGAACCGAAGTTGCCCATATCGCCCGCATGAAGCCGTGTCACTATAGTGGAAACGAATAACTACCTCGCCCGCGGGGCTTCGTCTGCCCAGGGGGAAAACGTAACAGTAAACAAGAAGATGAAGCTTACGACACAAGTGAAGGAGAAAGACGTTGGAAAAAGACTCTCGTGCCTGACGCGCTGCCGTTGACCAGCTGAGCTCCCGGCCGGCCTTATCGTCATGTTGTTCGGCGCTCCGACCGTCGTAACAATATATATATATATATATATATATATATATAATTACTATATGATTTTAAAAATATTATTATTCATATTATTATTATTATTATACACGGCGACTCTAAAAGAGATCAATGCGTTCGCGCCGACGAACACCACATGTGATCGCACTCTTCGCCTGACTTTTGCCGCAGAAACTCAAGCGTGTACGCTGACACTATGTCGTGTCCCTAGACGGCACACGATGGGTACACGGATGAAATGCTCAAAGCCGTGGGAGGAGAATCATGCCTGCTAGGAAGTGTGCGCCGAACGGCCAGCGGAGTTCAGAACCATTCATGAACCGTCGACGCGACCAGGCTAATGGGAAAGATGGTCTTTAAACTTGAATGTTTCCTTAAGAACGAATAGTGGTTTTGAAGCGAAAATTTCACTACGCCAGGTAGTTCGCGCCTTCGGGTATGCATGCTTTTCAACTTGAAGGAAATTGGGAGGTCACATTCTCTGTTAAGCTTGGTCGTCGCCATGTGCCTGCGGCATAGTCACGTAGGCCACCAGGTGCACCACGACCAATGTCTAATTCGAAGTCAATGTCCGTGACCTTCTGGTCATCATCTGACTTTGAGGCCTACTCATGTAGGCCACCAAGCAGCTCGTGGCCAGTGTCAAGGCCAAGGTCACGTGAAGTGAGGTCAACTTGAACGCAGAATGTGGACGTAGAGGGCGCTAGAGGGACAATAGGTGTATTAATAGAAGCCCCCGGGCTAGGGTATAGCACTGCACCTGATAAACAAGGACGAACACTCCCAAGGCACGTCGGAATTGGGCCCTGAGAGGGCGGTGTGCTGAAGAAGCTGATTAAGAACGGGCTTTACGTTTGGAAAAACGCACAATCCAAGTTGGCAATTGCTTCCCTACGGCTGAAAAAAGGTAAACTAGTAGTTAACTTTTTGATGTGGCAAGAATCCGGCCACTGTATGATCATTATGTACATCTGCACACATGCATAGTAGAATAAATTATGCTAAAATTATTTAAAGTACACTAGAAAAATCAATCTGGACATCAGTGCTATAGCTGAAATTCATTTGTCGATTGTAATAATAATCAGATTTGCGATTGGTTTTGCTGGTATGGAGGTAGAGAACAGCTGCAACACTGGTCAGCAGAGTGGTGGGGTGGTAAAATCGTATTAGGCAGCAGTGAAATAAATGTTTCTTAACACACAGTTTATATAGAGACGGTAAAATAGAAATTAACGAAGCAAAACACAAACAGCATCACTGGTACTAGAGACAAATCACATGTCTTCGGCGTTTAGATGAATAGCATGACTACAGACCTATTCAGTTTGAGATGGTAAAATTAGAAAGAAGACATACTTGAATATGAATTACAGAGGTCTAAAGTTTAAATAAAACTCCTTTATTCCAATTAAGAGATTTGCCTACGGAAACTTCTATCCACCAGAAGTGAATATATACAGTTTCAGCAAACGTATTTAAAATCAACTGAAAAGATTTCGGAATGAGGCAAACACAAAAATATATTACACAAATATCTGAAAATCTTTGTTTTAAAACAACGAAAAGCCGCCAGCTTTAAATAAAATAGGCCCCTTTTCTAAAGCTTCATTGTAAGCTCTCATTGTTTCTCTTAACAATCCTAAATATGTGGTAGTGAAGAGACAAATATTCTATATGACATCAAACACGTTTGGTTTGATTTGGTTTGTGGGGTTTAACGTTCCAAAATAATTCGAGCTATGACAGATACCGTGTGTAGGGTTCGACGGCCGCCTAAAAACACAGGACGGGCAGCAGAGCTTTTCAGTGGCCTAGGCGGCGCGGTAAGACACACAATGCTAAACTCTTCATACACAGAAGTCTCCAGCATGTCCATCCAGCACTCTACTATCACAGAAGCGGAAGTAGCGGCGATCGTACTGGCCATTACCTACGGAGACGCGACCAATCGAGAGCTGCACGTAATCACCGACTCACAAGCGGCGTGTCGGCTCCTCCTTGCAGGCAGAATACCTAAAAAATTATCTCGCTTCACAGCTAACCCATTGGCTACAACCTCACAGCTCAAACATCAGATCACTTGGGTTCCGGGGCACTCTGGATTGGAAGGTAATGAGGTCGCGGATAGGCTAGCTCGAGATCACACAAACCGAGCGGCCACTAATCCCGATCTCACAACCAGCATTCCTGTCCCAGCGACTTACGGCGCGCGACTTAAGTACCTACGGGAACAACGTAGGATTTATCCCCCTCCACACAAGGGTCTAAATGCACAAGAAATGCGGGAATGGAGACAGCTTCAAACCAACACTTACTCCAACCTACATCAATACAACATAATGTTCCCAGAACACTACACAGACATATGCCCTTGGTGCAATGACCAGCCCACCGCCTACCATGTCACATGGGGGTGCACAGGCCCCAAACCTCCACACATAAACATGCACCATTCCGAGGCGCAGTGGGAGGCCACTCTGCAATCCTCTGATCTAGAGACCCAGCGTAGGCTGGTAACTCAGGCAAGAGCGGCAGCCCAGGCCACTGGGGTCTTGAAATGAAGACTCCACTCACTGCCCCCCCCCCCCATTTATTTTTTTTATTTTTTTTTTATTTTTCTTTTTGAAATAAAGTTTTCTCTCTCTCTCTCTCGACGGCACAGTAAGACGCTTAGTACTAAACTTCGTACTTTTCTATGTACAGGCGCTACTGTCATAAAGTGGATCGGGCTTTGGCGATTTCCAAGTGCCTCCAGGCCATCTTTCTTCTGTGACGTCATTGATGCGAAGCCAAAAGCCACGTTTTTATCCGGTTTTATCAGTTACATCAATGCCTACAGATGGGAAACACGAAGTAGGTTTATCGACGTTACTTCGTTTGGACACATCGATGCGCGGCAGCATCCGGAAATTGGTGGGAGCCGCCTAAAAACACAGGACGGGCAGCAGAGCTTTTCAGTGGCCTAGGCGGCGCGGTAAGACACACAATGCTAAACTTGGTAGTCTTGTTTGTACACTTAGCGAAGATGTCATCCACGAGTTGCCTTATAAGCATTACGCCTGCCTTCTGGAGCTGCTGAGGCTCCAGTATAATCTTTGTTGCTGCTTTGAATCGTCGCAAGTGCTTGCATGGTGTTCAAGCTGAGTAGCGATGTGGAGGCGAACCCTCGCTATGATGAAGAAAACGTGGATCAGATTCCGAGCACTATAATGGAGATTAGGCTACCCAAACGGCTTCTACAGCTGGTATTGAAGGCGTTCAGTCGAACGCCTTCAATACCAGCTTAAGAAGCCTCTCTGAAATAAAAATTCAGTTCAGTTCAGTTCAGTCGTTCAGTCGTGTCCGACTCTTCGTGATCCTATGGACCGTGTCACGCCACGCTTTCCGGTCGATCACTATCTTCCTAACATGACATAACTTCATCTGCAGCGCTTCGAGGGTACCATCTAACCATCGCGCTCGCTGCCTACCCCTTCTCTGGCGACCCTCAACCTTTCCCAACATCAAATCTTTCTCCAGCGACTCCTCTCCTCTCATCAGATGACCAAAGTAGCTGAGCTTTAACTTTAGACTTTGATCCTCCAATGAGCAGTCAGGGTTTATGGTGGACAATATCGCCTGATTTGATCTTCTGGCAGTCCAGGGAACTCTCAAGTGTCTCCGGCAGCACCCCAACTCAAACGCGTCAATTCTTCGGCGGTCAGCCTTCTTCAAAGTACAACTCTCGCACCGATACACCATAACTGGAAAGACCATAGCCCGAGTTATACGGATATTGGTTGGCAGACTAATGTCTCTGCTCTTTACTAGGCGGTCAAGGCTAACCATTGCTCTCTTTCCCAGAAGCAGGTGTCTCCTAATTTCATGGCTGCAGTCTCCTTCCGGGGTAATCTTGGAGCCCAAGAAGAGAAAATCTGTCACAGCTTCCTCTTCTTGTCCCTTGATGCTCCAGGACCTGATAGGGCAAGATGCCATGATATTTGTCCTTTTAATGTTCAGTTTAAGCCCAAACTTCTCACTCTGTTCTTGTACGCGCATCAGAAGTCTCTTCAGTTCCACTTCACTTTCTGCCATTAATGTGGTATCATCCGCATATCTAAGGTTGTTGATGCGTATAATAGATATCTTCACTACAGCTGAAGACTCGTCCAGACCGGCCTTCTTCATGATGCACTCTGCATATAGGTTAAATAGGCTGGGCGACAGTATGCAGCCTTGTCTCACTACTTTCTCAATCGGAAACCAATCAGTAATACCATGCCCAGTTCTGACTATGGCCTCTTGCCCTTCATATAGGTTCCTGAGGAGACAGATGAGGTTGATTGGTACTCCCATCTCTTGGAGAGCTTGCCACAATCTGCTGTGATCTACGGAGTAAAACGCTATCTCATAATCAATAAAGGAGAAGTAGATGGGTTTCTGGAACTCTCTTGCTTTTTCCATGATCCGGCGATGGTTGGCAATCTAGTCTCTAGTTCCTCTGCCCTTGCGAAACCCAGCTTGCACGTCCGGAAGCTCCCGATCCACATACTGCTGCAGCCAACCTTGGAGGATTTTAAACATCACCTTGCTAGCATACGAAATAAGCGCGATCGCGCGGTAGTTGGAACAATCTTTGGCACTGCCTTTCTTTGGAATGGGGATGTAAACTGACCTCCTCCAATGCTGTGGCCACAGCAGGGTTGTCCAAATCTTCTGACATAATGTATGCAGAATCTTCACAGCATCATGTTTAAGGTTTTGAAGCAACTCAGCTGGAATGCCATCAATGCCGCTAGCTTTGCTCTTAGCAAGGCTGGCTAAGACCCATTCAACTTCACTCTTCAGGATACCCGGCTCGAGATCAGTAATCACAACCGTCTTATGTTGGGTTTGCACATCCGGGTCCTACAATCTCTGTGATGAAACCGTTAAAAAGTGCCTAGATTGGTTAGGTTTGGTGTGTGGGGTTACATGTCCCAAAGCGACTCAAGGTATATAAGCGATGCCGTAGTGAAACCCTGCGGTACCTTAGATAACCTGGCATTCTTTACCGTGCACTGACATCGCATAGCGCAAGGGCGCCTTCGCTTTCGCCTCTAACGAACAGCAGTCTTTCCATTGAAGCTATCGCTTCAAAACTCATAAATTGTGACAAGCACCCACGCGAGAGTGAGGGTGAAGTTCGGCGTCATTCAGGATATATGTGTTGAGAGCGCGCGGAGCTGAAGTCGCTAGTCCGGCGCAGAGGGAGACAGCACCGCGGAGAGGCCCAGCCGCCGTCCCGACTGTCTCAACCGAGGTGCGTTTATTCTTTGGCGGATTGTATCTCACGTAAATTAAGAAATAGTGTGAATTTATATTTTGGGAATTTAAATCTAAGGAACGTCTAGAATGTATAAGTTTATGACGGTGCATAAAAAATATACTCATCAAGAAGAACGTAGCTATGACAGGTATAAGCTAACGATGCGTGCGCGGTGCCCTCACAGGCTTGCAACTTCAGTTGCGCAAAAAAAAGTTTGCACGAAATATTTGTTAAGCGAACGCAGCAATAGAAGATTACGGGACATTCTTATGGCGTGGTTGTAATTCGATATACATGTACTGTCGAGGTCAAAAGTATGCGACCACAGCGAGTGCTTTCCTTGATCATGCCGAACAGCATGCGAGCACCATCTGACAATGCACTTCGGGAGTCAACGCTGGCGTAGTTCACCACCTGACACTGCATTTCGGTGAAATATGCACCCGCGTCGACACCAGGCGTTCTTCGTCAGATGGCGCTCGCATGCTGTCCTTCATGATCTCGGCAAGCGCTCCGAGGAGCCTTTTACTTTTGCTCTCTACATTACATATATGATGTTTCCCATGCTTTAAACAAAGTAGCCACTTGATACGATTTTGGTGAAGGCAAGTACGTAAATACATAGTAATGCTAATAAGTGGTGAGACTAACTAAGAAACATAAGTGTGTACAGATGTAACACTGCAGGTGGGAATGCCTTCGCTTGAATAATTTGAATTGAGCATCTACATACAATTCCTTAAAAGTACCTATTGACTAAATAAACCTTAGTCGTCATACGCGCTCATCCAGAGTACCTCGTTTGTCTGGTCTCTTCTGGTGTTGCGTGCGTGTTTCATGAATCATCATCATCATCATCATCATCATCATCATCATCAGCCTGACTATACCCACTGCAGGGCGAAGGCCTCTCCCATATTTCTCCACTTTACCCGGTTCGGTGCTAGCTTCATGAATATGTACAATCCACAATAGCTTCCATTGCTTCCTTGAGTCACATTTTGCGCGCTTTGCTCCCGCTACAGATTGGTATCAACACCTGTGAAATGCACCGTACGAATTTTCTTTTTATTTATTATCACTGTCGTTGATAAGAGAGACCCTAAAGGGCTAACCGAAATATTCTCCACGTTTTCCGAATGCAGCATTTCCCATCAAGAGCTTAAGAGGCGCCGGTCAATTCCCCTCTTTCCTTTTCTCCTTCTGAGTGCAAATAATAGTAATAATAGTAATAATATTATTGATAATATATATATATATATATATATATATATATATATATATATATATATATATATATATAATTATTATTATCATAATATTATAATAATATTATTATTTATATTATTATTATTATACATGGCGACTCCAAAGGAGATCAATGCGTTAGCGCCGACGAACACCACAAGTGATCGCACTCTTGGCCTTACTTTTTCCGCAGAAACTCAACCGTGTACGCTTACGCTATGTCGTGTCACTAGACGGCACACGATGGCTACACGGATTAAATGCTCAAATCCGTGGGAGGAGAATCATGCCTGCTAGGAAGTGTGCGCCGAACCGCCTGCGGAGTTAAGAACCATTCATGAACCATCGACGCGACCAGGCTTATGGGAAAGATGGTCTTTATGTTTCCTTAAGAACGAATAGTGGTTTTGAAGCGAAAATTTCACTACGCCAGGTAGTTCGCGCCTTCGGGTAAGCATGCTTTTCAACTGGAAGGATATTTTTTTTGTACGCAAGCTTGCTATAAGGCATATTATATAAACTCATGTAAATGGTTTTCCGTGAGGAACCGGAGCAGGCTCCCGCTCCTAGCGTTGTCGGTGAGCCATTTAGAAAAGTCCTCTTCCTTTGCTGTGGTTAGTCCCACTTCGCGCAGAATCTGTATCTTTGATGCCCTTGTCCATGCACAAGTCCATAGCAGGTGGCAAACATCCACTTCTGCAGCTGGTGTGGAACACTTCGGGCATGTCGTTGCTCCGATTGAGAGGACAAATTCTGTGTTAAGCTTGGTCGTCGCCATGTGCCTGCGGCATAGCCACGTAGGCCACCAGGTGCTCCACGACCACTGTCAAATTTGAAGTCAAGGTCCGTGATCTTCTGGTCATCATTTGACTTTGAGGCCTAGTCATGTAGGCCACCAAGCGGCTCGTGACCAGTGTCAAGGCCAAGGTCACGGGAAGTGACGTCACCTTGGACGTAGAATGTGGAAGTAGAGGGTGCTAGAGTTACAATAGGTTTAATAATAGAAGCCCCCGGGCTAGGGTAGAGGACTGCGCGAGATAAACAAGGACGAACACTCCCAAGGCACGTCGGAATTGGGCCCTGAGAGGGCGGTGTGCTGAAGAAGCTGATTAAGAACGGGCTTTACGTTTGGAAAAACGCTCAATCCAAGTTGGCAAATGCTTCCCTAGGGCTTACCAAAGGAAAACTAGTAGTTAATTTTTTGATGTGGCAAGAATCAGGCCACTGTATGATCAATATGTACATCTGCACACATCCATAGTAGAAGAAATTATACTAAATGTATTTAAGTTACACTAGGAAAATCAATTTGGACATCAGTAGTATAGCTACAATTCATAGTCGATTGTAATAATAATGAGATTTTTGAGTGTTTTTGCTGTTATGGAGGTAGAGAACAGCTGCAACACTTGTCAGCAGAGTGGTGGGGTGGTCAAATCGTATTAGGCAGCAGTGAAATAAATATTTCTAAACACACAGTCTACATGGAAACGGTAAAATAGAAATTAACGAAGAAAAACACAAACAGCATCACTGGTACTAAAGACAAATCACGTGTCTTCGGCATTTAGATGAATAGCATGACTACAGACCTATTCAGTTTCTGATGGTAAAATTAGAAAGAAGACATACTTGAATATGAATTACAGAGGTCTAAAGTTTAAATAAAACTCCTTTGTTCCAATTAGGATATTTACCTACGGAGATTTCTATCCACCAGAAGTGAATATATAGAGCTTCAGCAATCGTATTTAAAATCACCAGAACAAATTTCTGAATGAGGCCAACACAAAAAAAAAATATTACACAAATATCTACAAATCTCGCTTTCAAAATAACGAAAAGTCGTCAGTTTTCACAAAAACAGGTCCCTTCTCTAAAGCTTCTTTGCCAGCTCTCATTCATTCTCTCAACAGTTCAAAATATGTGGAAGTGAAGAGACAAACATTCTTTATGACATGAAACATGTTTGGTTTGGTATAATGGGGTTTAACGTTCGGTAAAAAATCATTCTCTGACTATACCGTGGGAAGGGTTCTACGGCATAGTAAGACGCATAGTGCTAATCTTCGTACTTTTCTATGTACAGGCGCTACTGGCATACAGTGGATCGGGCTGTGGCGATTTCCTAGTGCCTCTCGGCCATCTTTGTTTTGTGATGTCGTTGATGCGACTCCAAAAGCCACGTTTTCATCCGGTTATATCAGTTACATCAATGCCTACAGATATGAAACACGAAGGAGGTTTATCGCCGTAAATTTGTTTAGACACATCGGTGCGCCGGCAGCATCCGGAAATTGGTGGGAGCCGCCTAAAAACATAGGACTGGCAGCAGAGCTTTTCAGTGGCCTCGGCGGCGCGGTAAGACACACAATGCTAAACTTGGTGGTCTTTTTTGTACACTTAACGAAGATGTCATCCACGCGTTGCCTTAGAATATTGCGCCTGCCTTCTGGAGCTGCTGAGGCTCCAGTATAATCTTTGTTGCTGCATTGAATCATCGTGAGTGCTTGCACGGTGTTCAAGCTGAGTAGCGATGTGGAGATGAACCCTCGGCCTGACGAAGAAAACGGTCATCAGATTCCGAGCACTATCATGGAGATTAGGCTACTCAAGCGGCTTCTTAAGCTCGTATTGAAGGCGTTCGACTGAACACATTGAATACTGGCTTAAGAAGCCTGTCTGAAATAAAAATTGCGGTCTCGTTAAAGCTGTGCAATGAAAACGTTAAAAGTGACTAGTTTGGTTAGGTTTGGTATGTGGGGTTTTATGTCCCAAAGCAACTCAGGCTATAAGCGATGCCGTAGTGAAAGCCTCCGGTAATTTAGATGACCTGGCATTCTTTATCGTGCACTGACACCGCACAGCCCACTGGGGCCTTCGCTTTCGCCTGTATGGAACAGCAGTAGCCGCTGTGGGGATTAGGTCCCGCCTCATCGGGTTCAGACGTGGAGCCCCCTAACCACTGTATCAACGCGGCGGGAAGAAATATGAAGAGTCGATCGAGGTGAGGCAAAAGGAAATATGAGAATTCGCTGAAACATTGGACGACCTGTAAAGTGGAAGGTCTAGAAATAATATTCTTATTTACGGACTGGAAAAAGAAGAAAACGAGAGTGACACTAACCTTCATAGAAAATTATAAAAGGAAGTCTTTACCAGCAAGTTGGAAGCTGAGATGAGATGAGATCTATTGAACGTATTCTTCGCGTCCGCAGGAAAGAGGCTAGGCCCGACCTGTATGTCACCTTATGCTTTTATGATTTCACTGAGAAGGATCAGTTTTTGGGATTTTTCAGAAGCTGAAGTTCAGGCAAATATCTATATCCGAGGGTTTCTCGGTTCCTTTCGGGAAATGCGCAAACATTTTGGCAATGTTCTAAAATAATTCGTTATAATATATGCGGTAAATGTTTGACAGCAAATTACCATGCTGGAACGAGAGACAACAACGAGAGTGGAAGGGCAAGAACAAACCCTTTCTTGCTCAACATTTTTTGCCGTTATTAAATTCTGTGAACTAGAATTATAGCTTTTTAAATGAAGTCCTCCACAGATTTCTCGACTAACCATGTATATCCAGTATTTTCGTTTTGCTCTCAGAACGCTGGCCAGTCGCCCTCGTGGGTACTTACCATGTGCCAAGGAAGAGGAAGGAGAGCAAGTCATAAACTGCTTCTTGCTGACCAACATTCAGGGGTCTCCAGAATGAGCTCAGGTAAAAGGATCGTTGCGTTAGCAATGCAGACAGCGCAAGGTGAGCGAGAGCAATCACTCATGTTTAATTATATGGCGTTGAATAACTCCAACTCTTGCAGTTCTTCCAAGGCCACATACACATGATCTCACATGTATGTAGTTATCAATGGAAGCCCCGGCAGAAGCTAACGATGTCCGACTCGGGGAGACCGCCGCCAACCATATGGATAGAAAAGGTCGGTCCACGCGACCCCGTGGACAGTACCGAGCCTCTCCCCACAAAATGTGAATCTGGCTCAGTTTACAGCCCAGATACACTCGAGCAGGACAACCATCGGCGGAGAACTCGCCGTCCAGGACGAGAATCGTCACTGGTCGTTTCCCAGAGGGTCAGCGCTGGCATCCTACGCAGGCAGTGAGTTTTATTCCCTGTTTGAGTGGCATTCCATTTCCCACCTCACTTGAAAAAATTCCTCCTATTATATAATCTTCGTCCCATTATATGTACTGCATATTGAAAGATCTCGGCAAATTGCAGACTTAGCCCCAGATCATTTGAAGCATGCAGAAATGCAATATAATAAGGTGTAATGGTCGCCTTTCGGACACCTTTAGGGCAAAACCAGCCTTCCAGATGTTCCAAAGGACCTCTCCTATCCTTATCTTGCGATTATCTATAACGACCATGGCAATCAAACAAAAGAATGAACTGTCGGAGGGGAGCGCACTAAACCCATAGATGTCTTGTACAAAGGCGCTACGGAATTACTTAGTCTTCACCGTAACCTCGCGTGTTTTGCTACAACTTTCTCTAGCTGTCTTTCATATGCCTTCTACATTAACCTCTGAACTGAAAGCAAAATTATCAGCTGACAAGGAATGATGCCATGTTTAGCTCATAACTCGGTCTAACTGAGATAAACTTGTACCACATTTTTTTTTTATCGATGAGCGCAACTTACGCTAACACGCTTGAGTTCCCTAAGCATGGTGCGGATTTCAGTGTAGAAAATATTCATAAACTGTGAAGTCTGAACGCTGCTCTTAATGCTCTTATGAACGCTGCTCTTACTGAACTGTGGTAGACACAGAATCACAGAGGGGGGAGACACAACTGAAGGAATTTCCTATATGCCATTGTAAACCTAACCCCGCTTGTGCGTTATCACTACCACCCCAAAAAGTGGCCTTGGTTGTTTGGGATTACTAGGTTATTCTTAGACTGTTTTCGGAGATCCCAGAAGAAATTTACGGTGACTTTCATTTACGTGCTTTTTTTTTTTTTTTACTCTTTGAAAAGAGAAGTCTAACACACACTGCCAGCTTGTATTCTGACAACCAGCGGCTGCAAACTTGTTTCTGAGGTAAGATCATAATCGTTGATACCTTCGCAGGATGTCCACTTCCATGTATGAAGCGGCATTGTTTCGTCGAAACCGATAGACTGGTCTGACGGACGCCGATGCGTCCTGAACTGGAATCCTTCAGGCCTCCTCCATTGGCTCGTGCTGCTCCAGAGAGCAGGAGAATCCGGACTCTATACCCTCTTCGCCTTTCTGGGACTCATTAATTTTCTGAAATTATAATATACACGAATATTTCCATTCATGGAGTCAATAAATATATGTGATTCCTTTGCATTCGTAAATAAATGGGTTTATTTTCCCGCTCACGGCTTCCTACCTCCTATGTATATATTTTTTGCATCGCTCTGAATGTTAACTTAGTTTGAAAGATCTCTGAGATTTTTCGTTTATTACTTGCTTTCCACTGCTTGACTGGGTCGCAGAATTGCACGGCAGGTTTTGCAAACTGGCTGGTATATTCTTCCATCGACAGTCGAATGCTCCGGTTAATTTCAGTCAGCATTTTTTAAAAAAGATTTATATTCCGGATATCCACCTAATAAATGTTACTGCTTACATTGGAACACAAGAACAAAGTATAGATATAGAAAGTGCGAATAAACTCTTCACTAATTCCACTATCTTAGCACTTCACTGGAGTCTATTCGGGTCCGTTCCATCTGCATTTACCTTCTGCGGCGTATTCATGCGGCACTTCACTGGAGACAGTGTTTGCAACGAATTTTTTCGCGCGCAAGGGCCGGCCCGAAAGCCAGTACTGTGCAGGGCCATCTTGCGCGACACGGGCCTCTTGGAAGCCCTCTTCCTCGGGCATCGGCCGGGCCAGGTTATATTTGTCTCCGGCGGGCCGGGCCGGAAGCCCCGATAACGAGCCCACGCAACTCTTGTGAAAGCGTGGCTATGGCATTGCTGTTAAAGGCGTCAACAGTGCAAACCCTTTTCCCGCGTCTTCCCCATGCAAGAGCTTCCAATTTCTCTCCCGGTGTCGACACGCTTTTTCTTTACAGATCATCTTTAGCCGTCAGTGACCAAGCAAACGGGGCAGCTTGTGGTGTATTTAGATTCGAGTTCCAGCCTCCGATTCGGTAACACTAGCCTAGATGCTAAGGTATCCGCTTCGAGATTCCCACCAAGCTGTCGCCTATCGCGCGTTTCTTTTGGGGCTTTCTCCTGGCCTGGACATGGCCTCGGTTAAAGCAGAACATAGCTTGAAGCATCCGTGGTGCTTAGGATTCCTCTTGTTTCTCGGGTCAGACAATGCAGCGGCGGAGACGGACTGGAGCAGTCAAAAGTGCAAGTGAGAGGCACACTATGAGCGAAAAGAGCTAACCCAGTATTTCCCCACAGAAGCAACCCCTTGTTTCAATTTACAGCTATCGCACTTCCCAAAACATCATTTCTTTACTAATAACGTATTAATCATTCCAGCCTCAAGTTGAGCATCGAAAGGAACATCAGCGCTGCCGGATCTGTGTTTCAGGAGCCCCGCAAATGGCGGCAAGAGAAGAAAAGAAACAGGAAGTAGGGAGGGGGGGGGGGGTGTACCTTATTTAAGGAGGACGCCGTTTCTGGCTAGATCGAAAGGCAAATGGGACCGCCAAACCTTTCGCATCGGTACTACAAGCATTCATGTAAGAAAGCCTTCTATTTTCTTTTCAAATGAAGAGTTTTCGTTTTTTAGAAGGTCATGTCCAAATACATTTCGCCTTCTTTCACGCTACTTTTTCATTCCTTGCTTTTGGTATTATTTTAAATGGGTCATGGGTGGTTTTGAAATAGGTCTATTGTTTTTCTGTCACCTCTCGTGTAGGTCTGGCTTTTCATCGGTTCATTTAGGGTCGAATAATATTTTAACATTATTCGAATATTTAATATTTTTATGACATGTCGTGTTGACTTGTGGTTTTGTACTCACTTGGTGCTTTTTTCAATGCTCTTATTGTTCGAGATTATGCTCGCTTGAGCTGCACGATTTGATGGTGGTGTGACCTGCTGCCTTTTTCAATTTACTCTTTGACGCAGCCTGGAGAAGATGTTTGTTTTACCTAGGTTTGTTTTTCTGGTTTGGATGTTTCTTACTGATATGCAATTGTGCCTAATAGTATTTCCCTTGATAGTGTATCTACTCATTCGTGAGATTGGATGACTTTAATGATTTGTCACATTTAATGAGCCAGCCATGGTTTAGATTATCTTCCTTGCTGTAGAAGTTTTCTTTCGTGTATATCTTGTACGCCAATTGTTCGCGTCCTGTGTTCTTCAGACGATTAGATTGAAGCGGGGATCGCCTGTGTATGCCTTGAATTGTCTCCACGATGTAAAGTCACTGGCCTGCTTTTGAGCTCTTCTTCCCTCTTCCTCTTCTTTGTATGGATAGCGCACCTCTTTTACTGAATTTAATTATGAACCAACTACCCCGAAGATTTCTTCTCTAGCCTAAATTCATGAACGCACAAGTCCATGAAAGCATGCCTAATTTATGACGTCACGCGCGGCTCTCCGAGGAGATCGGCGATATGTATTGTTACGAATAGAGTTTGCCAGGTGTGTGAAGACGTTGAAGCAGGTGTGCGATGTAGAAAAGAAGTGAAGCGGAAGCAGAATATGAAGGGGGCACAGAAACTCCATGCACCACAGGTGCGAAGAAGAAGCGGGCTGCGAGCAGGCCGTGGGCCGCTATAAGCACGCGGCTGAATGTAAAACTCAGGCATGCGCGAAACACGCCGAAGCCTTTCCATCGAAGCTGTCGCTTCAAAACTAATAAATTGTGACAAGCACCCACGCAAGAGTGAGGGCGAAGTTCGGCGTCATTCAGGATATATGTGTTGTGAGCGCGTGGAGCTGAAGTCGCTAGTCCGGCGCAGACAGAGACAGCACCGCGGAGAGACCTAGCCGCCGTCCCGACTGTCTCAACCGAGTTGCGTTTATTCTTTGGCGGATTGTATCTCACGTAAATTAAGAAATAGTTTGAATTTATATTTTGGGAATTTAAATCTAAGGAGCGCCTAGCGTTTATAAGTTCATGACGGTGCGTAAAAAATATACTCATCAAGAAGAACGTAGCTACGACTGGTATAAGCTAACGATGCGTGCGCGGTGTCGTGACAGGCTTGCAACTTCAGTTGAGCAAAAAACGTTTGCGCGAACTATTTGTTAAGCGAACACAGCAATAGAAGATTACGGGACATTCTTATGGCGTGGTTGTACTTCGATATACATGTACAATCGAGGTCAAAAGTATGAGGCCCCTGCGAGTGCCTTCCTTGATCATGCCGAAGAGCATGCGAGCACCATCTGACAATGCACTTCGGGAGTCAACGCTGGCGTAGTTCGCCACCTGAAATGCACTTCGGTGAAATATGCACCCGCCTCGACACCAGGAGTTCTTCGTCAGGTCGCGCTCGCATGCTGTTCGCCATGATCCCGGCAAGCCCACGGAGGAGCCTCTGACTTTTGCACAACATGCTTTAAACAAAGTAGCAACTTGATACGATGTTGATGAAGGCAAGTGCGTAAATACATAGTAATGCTAATAAGTGGTGAGACTAACTAAGAAACATACGTTTTTAGAGATGTAACACTGCAGGTGGCAATGCCTTCACTTGAACAATTTGAATTGAGCATCTGCATACAATTCCTTAAAAGTACCCTTTGACTAAATAAACAGTAGTCGTCAGACGCGCTCATCCAGAGTATCTCGTTTGTCTTGTCTCTTATTGTGTTTGTGCGTGTTTCATGAACCATCATCATCATCAGCCTGACTATACCCACTGCACGGCGAAGGCCTCTCCCATATGTCTCCAATTTACCCGGTTCTGTGCAATCTTCATGAATATGTACAATCCACTATAGCTTCCATTGCTTCCTTGAGTCATATTTTGCTCGCTTTGCTCCCGCTACAGATTGGTATCAACACCCGTGAAATGCGCAGTTCTAACTGTCTTTTAATTATTATCACTGTCATTGATAACAGAGACCCTAAAATACTAACCGAAATTTTCTCCACGTTTTCCAAATGCAGCATTTCCCATCAAGAGCTTAATAGGCGCCGGTATATTCCCCTTTTTCCTTTTCTCCTTCTGAGTGCAAATATTAGTAATAATAGTAAATATATATATATATATATATATATATATATATATATATATATATATATATATAATTCTCATATGATTATAATAATTTTATTATTTATATTATTATTATTATTATTATTATTATTATTATTATTATTATTATTATTATTATTATTATTATTATTATTATTATTATTATTATTATTATTATTATTATTATTATTATTATTATTATTATTATTATTATTATTATTATTATTATTATTATTATACATGGCGACTCCAAGGGAGATCAGTGCGTTCTCGCCGACGAACACAACATGTGATCGCACTCTTCGCCTTACTTTTGCGGCAGAAACTCAAGCGTGTACGCTGACGCTATGTCGTGTCCCTAGACGGCACACGATGGCTACACGGATGAAATGCTCAAAGCCGTGGGAAGAGAATCATGCCTACTAGGAAGTGTGCGCCGAACCGCAAGCGGACTTCAGAACCATTCATGAACCGTCGACGCGACCAGGCTCATGGGATAGATGGTCTTTAACCTTGAATGTTTCCTGAAGAACCAATAGTGGTTTTGAAGCGAAAATTTCACTACGCCAGGTAGTTCACGCCTTCGGGTAAGCATGCTTTTCAACTTGAAGGAAATTCAGAGGTCAAACTCTGTGTTAAGCTCGGTCGACGCCATGTGCCTGCGGCATAGTCACGTAGGCCACCATGTGCACCACGACCACTATAAAATTCGAAGTCAAGGTCCGTAATCTTCTGGTCATCATATGACTTTGAGGCATAGTCATGTAGGCCACCAAGCGGCTCGTGACCAGTGTCAAGGCCAAGGTCACGGGAAGTGACGTCACCTTGGACGTAGAATGTGGAAGTAGAGGGTGCTAGAGGTGCAAAAGGTGTATTAATAGAAGCCCCCGGGCTAGGGTAGAGGACTGCGCGAGATAAACAAACACCCCCAAGGCACGTCTGAATGGGGCCCTGAATAGGGTCCTTGAAAGGGCGGTGGGCTGAAGAGGGCGATGAAGGACGGGCGTTACGTTTGAAAAAACGCACAATCCAAGTTGGCAATTGCTTCCCTAGGGCTTACCAAAGGTAAACTAGTAGTTAAATGTTTGATGTGGCAAGAATCCGGCCCCTCTATGATCAATATGTACATGTGCACACATGCATAGTAGAAGAAATTATAATAAAATTATAAAGTACGCTAGGAACATCAATCTGGACATCAGTGCTATAGCTACAATTCATTAGTCGATTGTAATAATAATCAGAATTGCAAGTGGTTTTGCTGGTATGGAGGTTGAGAACAGTTGCAACACTGGTCAGCAGAGTAGTGGGGTGGTCAAATCGTATTAGGCAGCAGTGAAATAAATGTTTCTAAACACAGTCTATACAGAAACGGTAAAATAGAAATTAACCAAGCAAAACACAAACAGCAACACTGGTACTGGAGACAAATCACATGTCTTCGGCATTCAGATGAATAGCATGACTACAGACGTATTCAGTTTGAGATTCCGTACACGTCATTCATGAGCCAAGGAATGCTCCGCATTAAAAGGATGGAATTGTGTCCCTTTTTGTGTGAACTACTGCTGTCTATTATGTGGTGCGAAAAGAGGCATATGAAATTCGAGAATTCCTTCACTCGTATCCAACGCAGGCAAGGAAAGGTACTAACCACGGTCGACGCCACCAGGGGGTTCTTGCAGTCAAGATGAATCCTAGTGACACAGAGAGGACTGCCCTCACCTGTCTCAGATTGAATTTTTCAATTTACCTGTGTGCCCTTCGGACTTGCCGGAGCCCGGCAACGCACCAGCGACTTATGGACCATATCTTGCACATTCCAAAATGGAAATATGATTTTGTGACATATACGACGTTGTGGTATAACCAAACGTTTACACAATCTCAGTGCGTACCGGAAAGACCGCAAACTGCGGTTGTCACCTAGAACCCGAACAAAACGAAGATATAGATGACTCGAATACCACTGTTAGTGTTCACACTTGACAAAGGACGATTGCTGCTATGCTAGGTCAAGCTCTGGACTACTCTGTTGTTCTCATCTCTGTCAAACATAGGAGTATTGCGACGGTTAATGTAACAGGTAGACTTTCATCGCAAATTTTTGCCGTACTCACTCACGTGTATAAGAAACCTAGGTGAACAAAGCGTTAATGTTGGGCACGTTGGTTCTTGTTCAGCACCAACGCTTTGTTGGCCTAGGATTTTGAGGCACGTGAGTAAGTGAGTACGGGATAAAGTTGCTATAAACGTTAACCAGTTAATTAATCGAATCAATCCTCATATGTACGTCAGAGATGAGAATAACAGAGTAGCCTCGCACAGCAGCAGGCGTCCGTTGTCAAGCGCCGTTGTCAAGCAGCTGCCGGCCGGGAGGCAACATAACTAATTGACTCCAACGTTGTAACAACCAGTTGCACAGTGCAATGTAGGAAGGACGTGACCCTAGGAGTTTGGCGTTCCTTTATTTAGTGAGAGAGGGTTTAGTCCTATTAAAGTTGAAGTGGGAGCCGTACGTCACAGCGAATTGGATTGGTACTGAGGCTTCCCTTTTTTACCAGGTGCACCGGACAGGTCCTACCAATCATGTTGTTGTCTGTGGTGATTGTACGTTGTGGAAATTAAGGCTGTACCTCAAGAGAGCGAAACCGAGCCCGAGGGTTTAGTCCGGCGTTCTGGGCTAGGTTTAAATGCTGTGCATTTTCGGCAATGCCGAGGTGGGAATATTTCCCAGTTATCCAGTCCCACCTTGCATCTCTGTTGCAAATGTTGCAGTTGTAAATACTGTGTATATGAATATTCAGTTAATCTTCTTGTAAACTCCTCTCTCAAGTCATCACGACATACCGTCTCCGACTGGGCGCATCTGGCGCAACGAATCTCCGCTGCAGCACGTATACCGTCTCTGACGGCGCGTCCCTGGTGCACAAGGTAAAAAGAACGAGCGGAATATTACTGTACCGAAGCCACATCCCGATTCCCAAGTTCGGTGTTCTTACGCCAGACGTGGTATGTGTCATGTAGACCGGGCCCACTGCGTCGCTTCACAAAAATCTCATTGCATCTTCCTGGCTAACAATATAGCCAAGCGGGGCAGCGTGACAGTTCTGCTGGTTGAGCAATCATCTACGGACAAAAAGCATCGTCCTCTTCAGAGGCAACTCGCCCTTTCGTCCTCTGTAGAGTGCCTAGAATATACTGGATCCTCTGCTTTGCGATAAAGCTAGTCTGTGCTGAGGCGTCATGCTTACAGCCAATTGAAGGGGGATCTTACAAATAGTGTGTGGTAGTCTTGCGACACTATACGTGGCGGATCTCAGTTGACCAGCAGTTGAAGTGAAGAGCACTCCCAGATGTGCTCCCACAAAAACAAACAAGGTTTAGCGAGCGAACAAGTTTTTTTTTAGCACTTTCATCCCTCGGCATAACAGGTGCGGTTTCGCTGCGCTGAGTACAGTCCGTCTTGCTCCCTCTTGAAAGGCGATTGTTAAGGCAATAGCATTACGTAAACGCATCATATCCTTACTGTTTTCTTTTCGGCGACAGTGAGCATGGAGGCTGCGAAGGTTTGATGCTCGGCTATAGTACACTATAGCCCGGCTGGCTAGTTAATGCTTTACTGTAATGAGGATGTGATCGGATCTTGAGGCTACCATTTCATCACACACATTGCTTTGCTAGAACACAGCATTTAATAAAAGAAAAACACGAGGAAAGATGCACAGCATGCACGGGTACGCAAAGCACTGATGCTCCGCCCGCCACCACCCCACCTTGTCCTACCTCCCTCGTTAACAAGGGAGGCGAACCCTGACCCGGTCGCCCGGTCTCAAACGGGAGAGGCTGCGGCTCTGGTTTACTCAGTACATCTATGATCTCCTCCTCTCAGAATTTCGCGATCCCGACCTTGACTTGGCGCCGGGGGGTCTCTTTTAAATATGTTTTGTTAAAGATGGGTTTTTGAAAGCGATCGACTTGAGAGCATTTTTACACATTTATGACCTCGTGGTACACGGTACAGGCAGCTTTTCGGTCACTACTGAGGACGTCTACTCATGTTCAGCGTCGCAGAAGGGGGAAGCGAAAGGAACGAAGTCAAGTGTCTCGTTGATGGTCACAATAGTCATGATGTGGCTTGCAGTGAAGCGGAAAATGATAGGAAAACAAGCGTGGCTAAGTTTCATACTGCTTTCGCAGCATGGCGATCGTTGCAGTGGCAAAACATGCATTAAATCAATTGGTCTCGCTAGCTTACTGCTCTTCATTGCTCAGAATCTCTGCTGCTGTCACCCCACAGAATGGATAGACTCATTTTGGTGAGGCCTGGAGCGCGAACATCAGGGACGTGAGAGACACAACGCAAAGCGTTATCCTTTTTGACCTTCAGGTTTCACCAAATAGAGCAAACTGCACCAATTAGCCCCAGAAACACCCCTGCTTATATATAAAGTTTCGCTGCCTAGGCTCACCTTGGCCGACACAGCATGGAGCTTTACGATTGGCAGCTGGAGGCAGGATTAACCCCTGCATTACCACACCTAAAAAAAGGGCCTCGATATACTGCATCAGATAACACCCCCCCTCTAAAAACAACGTAAATGAGTGATGCGCTCAATCCGGATGCCTCAAAGAGACGGGCAGTATTTTTTCTGCGCATTCAAAGCAAGTAACTCGTAATTTACGTAAAATAGGAAACGCAATTATATGACACTTAACGCCGCATCTGTGCACCTAATAGGCTGGAAGTTGGTGGAAAATGTATTCCTTCCAAGCTTCTTTTACTTGATCAATTGAGTTGCGTGAAATCTCCAGCTAAGTAAGAACTACAGTACAAAATGTTTCCGATGAATTCTATGTGGCTACACTAGGTGAAACTTTCAGCAGGTTTTTTTTTCGTACAAACTGAAGAATTTGTGCAAACACAGATGCGAAATCCCCAATTGCGGATGGGCGAATAACCGTCTTCTGGTGCATAAAGAACTCCTATTAATCGACGGGGGCTTATATTTGGCAGTGTGTTCTGATCATTTTGGACGTAATCAAATGTACTCCGAAACCCTGCATTTTGGCACAGCCTAATAGCTAACTACAGAGTGAGATAATTCAAGCCATGTACAATATACTCAGTGAGCCCGAAGTCAGGTGTTCAGTGAACCAGGATTAGGTGAGAGTAACTATTCAGTGTGTTCAGAGTTCATATTCAGGATACAGATCTTCGATCATTTAGGTTGTGATATGGTCATTTGAGGCGCTGCGCTCTCTTTGCTACGCCCACAGTCTACCGAAAAAAGTTGAGCTAGTGTTCCATTCACCACTCTTATTGTTTCGTGCACGAGCATTTGTACTTGCGAGCTTTGTGTTCAAAACAAATTCACAGCGCAATTTATTCTGATGGTCCCTCTGTTTGCACTGCAGGTTACCAAAAACTACAGTGAAAAAAAGGTTCAGCAACCTGTTCAAATAAAGTAGGTTGCGTGATAAGGTCCGGCAGTCATTGGGAACTGCACGTAAATATTAAGGTATTACTAAGATATGACAAAGTATAAGATATGCCAGTAAATACTTTTCTCTAAAGCTACGATTCAAACGAAACCATCTGCACCGACTTGCATTCTTATTGCCTGAAAATTTTAAATAGCCAATTAAAAAGGAAGGGTGAAACTTTCCTCTATATTCTGGCTTTGTTTGGAGGACCGGAAGGCAAAACATACGCTCGGTCGATGGTTTGCGGTGCTAATAATACACCGTCTTTCCAAGAAATCAAAGCACAGGTTTCAGGCCATACCACCTATAACCATTACAGAGGCGGTGCTGTGAGGTACTACACTGCGTGCCCTTTCCTTTCCAACTCTCGGAATCACTGCTGCTATGCACCAGCCCAGCTTGGGCATAAAATATATTGAAAGTATCACGAAACTTGCGTCGCAATGCGGCGTATAATAGTAGCTGCTCTTTCGGGTTCTTAACCATGCGTAATGCCCAGAATACGTGTCGTCGCCTTACCTATTGATTGGAATACCGCTTTCAGAATCCTCGAAGAGTGCTATAGTTGTTAAAAAATGGCCATAGGCAATCATCCGATGACAAATAGATAACATGATTGTACCCACCTTTACGTCACCCCCATTGCTATATGTGCCGTAACAGCCATCACTGTGGCAACTTAGCAACTTGACTTAAGTACCTTAGTAACGTAGCCGTCTTTGTCTATTATACGCTGGCTTCAATGCAGCATCTAGTATTTCTGTAGCAGAAAAAGAAGAGCTTGGTTGGTGAAGAAGAAGAAGAGTTCCAATGTGGCCCGTGCGCCATCGTGGCAAAGCTCGCTCAACGTGCAGGCTGTTCTGGAATCGTCCATCACCCTATTGTTGCGAGAGGACCGTACTCAAGGGTCCCTTACAGATTTGAGATAGGTCTCGGTCGATAGGATCGACGCATAATCCGTGTCCAGGATCCTGGTTTGCGAGGAGCTACTTTCATTGGTCGAGGAGAACGAGCTGTGGCGCCCGCTGTTCACCCTGCGTTTGCTTCGCCAGACTGTGCTCCCTCTTTTCCTCTGCAGTTCACAGGTAAGGCGCCTACTGAGCCATTTTGAAACATATACGCCCGAGCTCTCCTATCCGAAAGGCTCCAGATTTACTTACGACATGTAGGCTGTGAGGCCTGCGATAATGCTCGCAATGCAGCTGGTCGAGGTTCTATTTAGTAAGTGGGAAGTTCTTTACACACCACTTGAGAGCTTCGAAGCACCAGCTTTGTAAATATACCTAGGAAGCAGGCCCATGATATTACACTCGGTCGGGAAATTTTTGAATATGAGAGCTATTTAGGCACATAGTAAGCCGCCTGTGTGAATATAATGAAGATGAAAAGCGCCCTCTTGCAGTGTGGCACCGAGAAGACGGGAAAAATTAGTTAACGCTGTTTTATTTAGAATGGCGATTGATGCATGTCGGGCCTGGCGCGTGCATCAAAATTCATGCCATATTCTAAGCCACACGGCAAGAACTTTCTTGCAGCTATGATTCTGTGACATTTAGGCATCGAGAGAACATCCTTACATCAGTGTAACCTAATTAGAATTATTACCTGAAGGGCACAAGTGTTTAGGCGTGTAAACCGAAGTTAAATCAAAATTATTGCCTTACCCACTATATGGTTTCATGCGAAATGCGCTGGTGTAATTGACTCTAAGCTGAAAATGTCAAATATTTCCCTTCCGAATTCAAAACATAAGCGCAAATTTCCTAAAAGCACATTCGCTTCTTTCACAAGAATTTCCGCATGAGCAGTTTATTGTCAGCTGCGGGCCTCGTCGGTATAGGCATTGATGAGTCGGCAACTGACTCATTGGCTATGAGGTACGCCGTATTGAAGGGTACCGAATCCTAAGCAATTAAAGTTCTTTAGCCTGGGCAGACATCACTGAGCACATGCGCGTCTTAAGTGCTGCCTGCAGCAAAGTACCATTCATGATTGCGGAAACGTAATTCACAATTCGGTCTTCATATACGTACTGCAGTTCATCTCTGCATGAAGGAAAGTTCGCCGCAACGTCGCCCTGAACGGTTCGCACTAAACTATATGCTTGGAGGTGGAGACATTAGGCAAGGGATGACTGAAGTGAGATACCGCCGTGTTTGTGCTAAGCTGTCACATGGTGCCAAATAGATTGACGCTTGTTACAGCTACCAAAAGTGGAATTTTTTCGCATGGTTCTTCGTCTGAGCCTCTAATCGGCGTACACACGGCTCGCAGGCGCTGTACTCCGTGCTGATGCTGCCCAGCATTCACCCACCTACAGAGGTCTACTGGTCCTCGGGCACATGGCCCCGCGGCTTACCATCCATTTCTGGCCCACGACCGTCGATCGTCTTCCCCTCCTGCTACGCCCACTTCAGCGCGCAGGCGTGCGGTAAGGAGGTTTGTTTTCGAATACTGTCATTGAGGCTCCTTCTCGTCCTTGTTTTTGTGTGCGCAGTATACTGTGAAGCTTCAGAGACTCTAGAGTCTATAGTATGAAGTATGTAAAGCTCAAGTACTATTATTACAAGCACATTTAAAACAAAAATGGCGTCAATTCAAATCCTGATACCGTGACTACGGCGTCACTGCTACAGCTAATGCATTTCCACATTCCTAGCTATGTGAGCTCAAAATTGCAATCAATCCGCTTATCAATCCTCCACAAAAAAAAATCAATAAACGAATCTCGAACAGCAGTCAAGGTTTACGACAGAAGAACAGTGTATGAGATGAATAAATAAATAGCAATATAATAAGACTGACTCTATAAGGGTGGGTGCCAAGGAAGATATTTCGTTTGTGAAAACTCTCAAAGTACGGTCTTTATAATTAGGGATGAAGCTAGCAATGAAATCTACGTGTTTTGTGCATCTGTTAATTGTATATATGGATCTGTTAAGTTTCGTCAGAAATAATTGCACCTCGTGATCCGCATTTCCTCGAGGGTTTCTCATGAGACTCAGAAGTCTTCATTTTAACATGCCTCCTGCTTTATAACTGCAACGATATAATTGGGCCTTACCTGTAATGAATGATCGAGTTATTGAAAAATAAAACACAAGGAAGACTTTAGCTGTACTGTCTTTTTTCACTGTGTTCTCCTGTTCGCCAGACAGAATGCAAAGACGTGGACTACGAATATGACACAGTTACTACGAAGTAACTGTGTAATATTACGTATCTAAAAAGCGCGCTGCCAGTATTCTTAGCCCATTCGCCGGGGTTCCATCTGTATGTGTCTGTGGTTCCTACACAAGCACGCGGTCCTAAATCAAGTTGATGTTCCGTGCCATAGTATGCCAGATTTCGGTTAATCTCAGTTCCAAATTGGTCCAATGTATCAAGCCGGGAGCCGGCGCTTGTAGTCCGTCGGCGGTTGACTGGGGAGCGCCTACGCGTGCGCAGCAGTGCACCGGTGCCATTGCAGTCGACACCAGCCTTCGAACAGCCCTAGGCCAGGGTGAGTGCCTGTCGTTCACTACAGACGGTCGCTTTTAAAAACCCAGAGTTTAATGCGTTCTTGTAAAAGTATTATATCGGCAGCGCATCAGCATCGCACACGGAAGTTTCTGGGTTCAATCCCACTGCCGCCGAGTATCCTTCGGTTGTTTGATATCTGCGTACAAACTTTCTCACGCCCTGCTTTTCGGTTCATGTGGGGAGAAATGCTTGAAACATCTTGAAATATACCTCACCTCCACTCCATAGCTATCATAATTACCTAAAATTAATGGCCATTTTTATTAATATAGGAACTGCTTTCTGGAGGTTTTCCCCTTTACCTGCATGATGACCATTCAACTTTATGTTCAGTGAATGTCGTCAGCCTGCGTGTATGATTTCTGGGAGAAGGAGCATTCTAGACAGCAGGTAATCCATACAGCATGAATAGCAGACCTTTCTTGCAGCATAGCCCTACGTGTTTATCCAAAATTTTGCTATCTTGTTTTGTTTTGTTTTTTTTTGTTTTTTGCTTTTTAATAAGTGATGTTTCTTCTGAATATTTTTTATCAATTCTGTCTAGGCATATGTGGCACACAGTTGCTTTCTCCAAATCCCACTCAGCCTACGCTGGTACATATTTTACCAACAACGGAATAAATTTCAAGTATATTCTAGTACAGCTGTATGTCTTATGCGGTGCCTTCGGATTCACTAACACCTTCCTAGAATTGAGAAACAAATGACAAAATAAAGGTCGATAGCTTGCTAAACTACTGCGCAGGACAGCGCCTTGTTCCGTCTCTTTCTCCTATAGCGCAATAGGTGCTGTCAAATATGAACGATCCGCAAAGCATGCTGGGTAATTCCGACTTCCTGTCTTTCTTTCCTCACAGAGTGCACTGTAGTTGTAGCTGCGACAGCTAAGATCTTAGAGCGCGCAAATACCAGGAGGACATTGTGCACTTTTTCGGAAGCCTTTACAAAGCATTATCGGTTTATGCTGCATTGCCCGAGAAAGTCGGAGAGGCTAGGGTTTCTTGTCTTGCGGTGTACTGCAGCTGCCTGCAAGCACGGCCGGTACACTGCGTTATATAGTTGTTCTGCTAAAATTGTGACATGCGATTCTAACAGTGTGTTGTGCTATTCCATCAGAAGATCTAGATTTACTTACCAGTGCTTTGAAATCTTATAAGTGTTCACAATATTTGCTATTTTAAGCTACATATGCTCCTGACAGCTCAGCTGATTTTGTTTACTTATGTGCTGTTTTTTTTTTTCAGAAACTATAGGAGATAGAATGCCAAAGAATTGTATCATGGTTAACATCATACTATCAATCAATGAAAATATTAGGAGTGTCACGAAATTAAAAAACAATCTCTCAAGCATTTGATTTTTACTTTATTTGTATTACGCAAATGCAACTGCATGATGTATGAGTTACATTTTTAGCACTGCTGTATTCATTCTTCGTGCATCATACCCCAACATGTATGTAGTTAAGACTGTGCAGTCAAAAACCTCTATTTATGCTTGTTGGATGCCTCGGTCGGCTAGTAACGTAGCTATATTCCGGCAGTCAGAGAGACATATCCACTTGCCGAGGCTCCAGTGCATGCGGGAAAACCCCACTCATAAGCAAAGTTAACCAAGCATAGTATGTGGGACATTTTTACGCCATTCACATAGAACCATGGAAGCTCTCCATGTTCGAAATTCCCATGCTTAATTCCCCAATACTAATTGCTGCATTATGTCGGTCAAAAAAAGGAAGTACTAAAACAAAAGCTTTGTTTTGAAACCTCCAGAAACTTCAGGATGAAAAACCATTATTTCTTCCAATCAAAGCTGGGACGAACCTGTAACCATTTTGCTGTTGTGTACTTTGTGCTTGGGGTCTGGTTGGACTGAAAAACTAAATTTTGTATACTTTCAGATGTTTCCAGTAGAGGCTGTCAATGCATACATACTGAAATGTGGGAATGTATAACTTCTGCACTATATGCAATGTACGTGTTCAAGTACGAAAAGCCATGCATAAAGTCAACTTGTCTTCTGGTTCTTCACAATAAAGACATCAGTTGAAAGCAAGGTATCAACACTTAGCACAGCTTTGCTACGAGCACAAGGAGAAGCAGTCAGGCATAAGAAAATAGCCAAAGGTAAAAGTGACTAGTCCTTATTATTGGCCTCGAGATCGAGCGGAGTCGCCGCCTTGCGGCTCAGCGGCGAAACCTACTCAGTGTGGATGCGTTTTCGCGTCGCGTGCCAGCCCGCAGTGATTTACGCGCGCGCATGCGGCGTGTACAGAAGTGTTTTTGTTTGTTTAGCGGTTCCTATGAGCTTTTGCTTACCTATATTCCCCTTGCAAAATAATTATGAACACTCTATGACCCTACGCTTCATTAAAAAAAATATATACTTGTCCGTATCGAGCATGTCATGCTTGGATAAGGACATCATCCATCGCGGTCTTTGGCGCTTGAGATCCTTTGACATGCAATATGTCTCAAACGAAGTGGTACTGTAGTTACCGCCGTGTCAAAGCAAAACAGGTCGCTGCCGTCAATAAAAGTTAATGCAAATGCTCAGAAATCGCATATTCCCGTTTCTGTTTGGAATACCGCAGCTACGAAAACATATGCCACCGCAGACTGCTTCATATAGCAGAATGCAGTTTGAACAGACCACTCTATGCCTACTATATGCCTTCTGTATTCACGATAGAATTGTGTGAGCACTTTTTTTTTCTTTTTTTTTTTGCTTTTAAACCTCTGTCGCGGTGTCTCAATGGTAAGGGCGCTCGACTGCTGATTTCGAGAACGGGGGATTCAATCACAACCGTTTCGAAAGGCGCTCCTCTGCTGTGGGATTTGACTGCACAATAAACAATCCCACGTGGTAAATGTGGTGTTATAATGACAAAAAAAAAACGACACCAAAACCAGCCTCTGCAATCATCCGTCATAGCCGATGCCGCTTTCATGTGTTAAACCCGGGCCAATATGCATTTCTTTTTTTTTTTTTTTTGCGGTTGTTGTTGAAGGCTTCTGTGCATCCGTAAAAGTTTTAGTGAGCACATTTTGCTTTAGAGAAATGCTCGAATGTTTGAGAAACACATTCCCTGCACCTAATTGTTACCCTAAATATTACATAATACTCCCAGATTAATGTACTTTACTGGTAGCCTATTATAATCATTATACTCCCTTTTCGTCCAAGTGCTGTCTTCCGAGCAAACTCGTCGTTTCTGACAAGGGGAGTAAAACAGCTTCATGCGGGCTTAAATATCAGTGTTTAGTTCGGGAATAAATACATCTTTATAGTCTCACGATAAGACGACCTCCATTTCTTTAGGAATAGTTTTATATCCGGCATCTGTTTTGGAAGCAACCCTAATATTTTACTTCGCATATGATTTAGTCACTGCTAAATAATTAGTGATAAAGAAATTTTCAGCCTGTAAAATTGCTTCCCAGAACATGACAGTGCCCATGCGCAGTTTATAACGATGTCTTCGCAGCGAGTAATTCGTAGCTTGCACTTTAACGTTACTGAAAATTAATCGCTGATTATTGTAAATTCTGTCAAGTGTGTAAATGTTCTCTCACGCTGTGAAATTTATTGGCATTGCAAAACAAAATAATTACAGTACTAATTTACCGTTACATATTAACATCACACACATCAGAAATCCCTTATACTTTCCTCGGTATCAGAAAATCATTTACCGTTAGTGGCGCATGCAGTAATACACTGTCACATTCTATGACACTGGCCGCAAAAAGCATCTCGGGAAATTCAATCCACTCAGCGCTGTACACGTGAACAATCAGCTTTCCTGTGCGGTGAGGTTTCCTGTGCAGTGTCGGCGTGATCTCATTTTTGGGGAATACTTGTGCCTGGTTTTCTGGGCCAGAGTTGATGGGCACTCAGTCTAAAGCAACTCGCCATGCAGTGCGCTGCCAGTGCTACATTTAACCTGCTTAATCCTCGAGTCAAGTACGATATAATGAACCAGGCTTTCTCGATTCAATCTAAAGTATTGCAGGTATCTGCGTGGGCTTGACACTAAATTCCCCGGTCTCACTCGCATGAGACACGCGCAAACTATTTAAAGGCCGATAAGAAAAACAAAGTTGTCATTATGCAGGCCCAAGCATTATGCGCGTGAGCGCGGTAGAGCGCAAGAAACGTGCAAAGTAAATCTGGAAGTCTGGTGGTTGCGTGCTTTGTTTTCCTAAAATTCGCTCTTCTTCTGCTGCACTGGTGACATCCTTGGATCTTTTTCTGCAACACTGCAGAAATACGGCAGAAGACGCGTTTTCATTGCCAACAAACTCGCCGTAAACCCGGAAGCAGACCTACGCAGCGTGCGTTTCTGCGAGCGCCGTCGGCTGCCGATCCACACTACCGGAGTGACGGTGGCGCCACCTCTAGGTCGATCTCGCGGCGAATACTGCCATGAAAGAGCAAATATTCTTGAAAATGGGAAACCATTCTCGTACTGTAATTACACCTCATATTACTTTCTTCAGTATACCTTTTGCAGCACATTTTTTTACAGCATGTGATTAATTACCTCCAAGCAAGGCTCGGAGTGAGGAATAGTAAATTGTGAATAATGGCATGTTACAGGCTGTAGAAATGAGCTCCAATAGACCTGTGGGGGAGTAATAGGAAGCTGTAAGAAAATGCATAGTACAGCGCACAGAAATCAATTGCATCGGCAAGATTCATACTTCTTATCCTTAGACATGAAAGCTGCTATATCTAGGCCAGCCTCTGCTTACGTAGCAAAATTTTCCACTCCTTGAAATAGCCAATACCCACCAGCACCCTGTTTTCCATCTGAAGGCCACGCCGCGAATGAAAATGACACATAACTTCACGTATACAGCTCCTTGCTTTGCATCACAAGAGCTTATGTAGATGCATTCATTAAATTTTTAAATGAACACGTTTAGCATCACCTTGGCGATTATAAAACTGCTTTTCTGAACAGCGAAATTTGGTTTCACACAATAGTATCTCAGCTGTCAGCTTTTCTACGTGGAATATATATACAATGAAAGATGAAAAATAGCTGTCCTGAAGTGACTATTTCATGACTCTGATCCAGAGTAAGAAAAATGCTGTTAAATTGTATCCATACAACCGCCTTTAACTGTCTCTCTTTCTACACAACGCAAGAATGAACACTGCAGCCCTATATATAGTAGATCTGCGCAAGCAGGCTTTCAAAATGCTTGTATTTCTCCGCAATTTTTGCGTGCTCACACTGATGTCTTCGCTGGTGAAAGCATGTTTCGTTAACTGGAGTTAAATCAGAACATAACTGCTTCCACAACAATGTATGAACAACAACTGTATAAATCTAACAACTACTAACGGTCACACACTGGCCTAGCCAGGCAACGAGACCATCGACAGCTGATTGGTAAGCACTGGCCGTAGTTCTAGAAACTTGCATATAGAAGAAATGGCCAGGGAGAAAATTGTTATAATATTACAGCACGCTGTACTGACGGAGGTCAAACAACACAATTTGCGAACCTTCTCAAGGCTTGGAACGACCGCTCGCTGCTAGCGAAACAGCTGTAGCGCATATTCAAAGTCGCCCGAGCGAGAACAGAGCAAACAACCTAGTTCACAACATTTCCTAGCTTTCACAGCGCTATACAACACTTGCTATTGACAAAATACTCGAGAAACAAATTCTCGAGTTGCCCATGCATCTCGCCGTTGAAGGTCAGCCAGCGGATCGCAACGGCCAACTGTTCTCGCCGTTCACAACTCGACGGCACTCGGAACATCTTGTATCGCGTTCTAGTTGAGTTGCCGTAGTTGGAAGCCGAGCACAACACCACATTCCCAGCAATTTGAGCGCAAATACCAAGAGAACAAAGGTCGAAACAGCACGCCTGTAAGCAATGCCAGTAGAAACCAAAACCCCAAAAATGACCCTGAAGACAAAAATCACGTGAAATATCCGCCAAACTTGGAGACCACCTATTGTTCTCGCCATCACAATATTCATTCCGATTGAAGAGACTAACTAGGCGGACGGTGTGTGTTAATGAGAGGCGGATGTTAGATTCCTGCAAACGCTAACGTTTAGAGCTGCGTTTAACTGCGTCTTGCGGCGAGATCCGGACTCTTCAACAACCAAACCACTCCAGGAGAAAAAGGGCGGGCAGAGAACAGCCAGTGGCGGTAACCATGGGAGCAGTGCACGCTGCGTTTCGTGCGCAGCGATTTCGGCGCGCCACGCTGCTCTACCTCAAGGACTGTCCGTTCAAAGGTGAGAGACATACGACCCCCTCTCGACGAATAGTGAAAATGCAACATTAACTTTTACAAGATAGCTTATGCAGCTGGTTCAGTCGAAAAAATCTACACCGTCGCCATAACTCAATATAAAATAAATGTGTCGGAGAAAATAAGAAGACGATTGTCCTTCAAAATTACGACGCAGCCGTTCTTTGTGGAGTATTCGGGGTAAATGTTGCATCGTTAGCCTTGTTCAGAAGAAAGGAGGTAATGTTGGGCTCTTGCGAAACTATCAGCTTATTCATGTGATGAGCATACTATACGGCTGTTCGTACATTTTGAAAATGTTGATGAGTGGGTGGGCAGAGAACACTAGCGAGCTCACCGATTTGCTAAATGGCTTCCACATACGGCGAATGATAGAGGACAAACTCCTCGTGCAAAACGAAAGGCTGGAGATGGCTCAAAAAGGAATTTCGCGTGCAGGTGGCTGGATACCACCCTGAACCGAACGAATAGGAAAGGTGGTTTGACGCAACTTGGCGAGAGCACAGTCTCTCCCGAGATAGTGGACTTGGCTCACTTTACATCCCAGATACCCTCGAGCAGGGCAGTCATCGGCGGAAAACTGGCCGGTCAGGCCGACTATAGACTCTGGTTGTTTCTGGAAGCGTCATTTCCGGCAGCCCAGTAAGTTTTCTTCTTTGTTCGAGTGACACGAAATTTCTCAATTCACTTGGCGAAAATTCTTCCTATTCTATTTTCTTTGTCATTATGCAGATGTCCTATTATGAAGGAACTCGTTAATTCGCAGATTTAGAACTAAAATGGTTTTAAAGCAAGCTGAGGCGCAATGTAATGTGTAAGAGTCGCCTTTTGCAGTGTGTCTATGCGAACGCACATTTAATGGTGGCCCGAGGTGCCTCGCCGTACCGTATCTTGCGGTGTCCTAGAACAACTTTTGTAGATGCACCTGGCAACAGTCAAATAAAAAGAAGCATGGTGTTGGAAGCGAATGCAAACCCAGGGATTGCTGGTGGGAGGGCACTAAGGGAACTTTACCGCCCCAGTCGATAATCCTGAAAGTTTTACGGCTGCCCTCTCGCGATGTCTATCGCATGTAGTCTTCATTACCTTCCAAGCACAAAACAAAATCATGATATCACAGACCTCAATACAATCTTTCGCGCGTATACTCTGTTTCACTCTAATAAAACGTACCATATTTTTCCCTTATCAATCTGCTCATCTCTGCGATAGAACGCCTCTTCTCCGATTATAGTGCGGATTACAGTCTGGAATACACTCATGAACCTTTAAGAGGACTTAATAAACAGTGGTAGACCCATAAGCATCGAAAAACGTGACACGGGAGAAGTAATTGGCTACTTACAACTGTAACCCTAACCCCGCTCGCGCATTCTTGGTTTACTAGGTTATTCTGAGATTGCTTTTAGAGCTCCGAGTAGAAACTCGTGGTGGAATTCTAAGAAAAGGCTAACGCATGCTGCCAGCTTGTATTCTGACACGCGGAATATCTCACATTTATTTCTGACGTAAGAAAACGATGGTTGATACCTTTCCAGGATATTCCCTGCCACGTTTGAAGCCACCCGTGTCATCGATGCCTCAAGGCCAGTCTTGGTTGCTGGTGGGGGTGTGTCACTGAGCAGTGAGCATATCCGGACTGCAACTTGGGCGCCCGTCAAGAAGGTGCCCGCTTCGCCAGACCGAATGTGCCACCAGTCAGCAATGTTGTGATTTCCACACACAACTTCGTAATAAGGGCAGCGGTCTTCTATGTACATTTTTATTTTTTCGGAATTGCATAATATATATGAATCTTTCGACTACTTTTACACTCACGAGTTCTTTTCTCCTATTTGTTTTCTCTTTCCTTCAGGATGATAGCCTGAAAAAAAAATGTAAAACTGTTTGTTCAGTAGATGCTTTTCACTGCATGATGGGGGGCTGCAGAAATGCACTGCAGAGATTTCGCAAGCCGTTTAAACATTAGCGCACAGCGACAGCAGGTCGCGACAGCAGGTGCCCGTTATTGTGAAGAAGTTTCTAATCTGTGCGTCCACTTAATGAATACTCCTTTTTATAACAGGGCACAAGAATGTAAAATACAGTTAGCAACCGCAGGAAATTTCTTATTTATTACCTCCCCGACGTAGAATCTTCTCTGCAAACAATTGGAAAAATACTTTACTAAGGTCAAATGATTATATCGGCACTACGACAAATAATTTTCAATTACAAGAAGCAACTCTCTTTAGCATCCCAAAATGGCAGATTGTACCTTACGGATAGTTCCATTACGCCTACTTTAATATCCTTAAAACTGCTATTTACCAAGACGATTTGTCGTGATATGGGAGAGAGGGACGAAAGGCCGCTGCCCATGTCTCCCCGCACTCTCAGTATTACCAGTTCTGGTGGGAAGAGGGACGAACACCTCTACCCGTGTGTTAAATCTAATGCAGGACCAGGTGGCTAACAGGCGATAGGTCCACGCCTGATCAGCGACCGACCGGAGGCACGACACAGGAATCGGAAATTAAAGGAAAAGAATTTAATTTCTGAACAAAAATCAGCACATTTAAAACTGTTAAATCCTAATCCAAAAACGCAGGTGGCACAGAATAAACATAACAGAAAAACAGCATCCAAATATACAGATGAACAATATACAACACCGAACAATTTGGAAGGGAAGAATTAGAGTTCCCAAGATGACAGTGTAGCGAGTGCTTAGCTGTTCGGGGTGGTAGGGTCCGATCCGAGGTGAGCGTCGTGCTGTCGTCGTCGGCTCGCCTGAGACATTCCTCGCTGGGCCGGACACCTTGCGACGAGCAGACGCTCCCTGGCTGACGCACCACACACACGCGCGGTTAGCGAGCACACCACCACCACTTTCAGAGTCTCGATCCCGACTGAAGTCTGGCCAGACGCATTGCACCGTACGCCCGTAGCGTCCCCCTCCTCCGCTGCCGTCTGCAGACAGTCCGGGGCCCCGGACGGACGAATCAGCGGCTGCGGTAAAACGTAAACTCCCCGGCCGAAACGTCTAGGCCCGAGCCGCCGGCTGCCATCGCAGACGCTCGCATTCCGGGAAACACCGCTTTCCCGAAGTCGGGAGCCAGACAGTGGGGGTTGGGGGACGGAACTTTCGAGACGGCGTCCCCGGCACTGGGTTCAACAACCGCGTCTGGCGGTCGCAACACGGGCGAATTCTGCTTCACGATTGTTATGCGCTTCTTTTCGAAATGTAAGGTGAAGCCAAATTACTAGCAAAAATAAACGCGAAGGTTATGAAAACAGTATTTTTGTCGTCAATGTAGATTAGAACCTAGAATAAAAGTGTCATATCGATACGGGGCAGAAGGCTAACACAGGAAACCACAGCAGGTGATGAGCAAGTGTTCACAGCACAGCAGAGCAGAACACAGCAGGTGTTCAGGCAAGCCCAACGGTTTCTTCAGCTTCGTCGTCTCTCTATTTTCTATCGTCGTCCTCTTCGGTGGCATATACGTAACATTACCCCGCCACTAAAAGCACAGTCCCGATGCGCACTAGGACAAACTACTGCAGGGGTAGTACGGCTTCATTCTGGCGACATGAACAATCTCGGTGCATGACATAGAGGACTGTCGCGGCGGATGTACAGGGGCGACCTCGTACGTCACAGGAGTGACTGGCCGTAAAACACGGTAGGGTCCTGCGTAGCGTGGCAAGAGCTTCTCACACAGCCCAACTTTACGAGCGGGAGTTCAGAGCAAGACGAGAGAGCCCGGAGAGTAGTGGACATACCGGTGGCGAGAATCATGGCGTCTTTTTTTTGCGAATTTTGGGAGGAGGCCAGTCGGCGGCGAGCAATAACACGGCGGCGTCAGCTCGGGAGATGGCGTCACGAACGTAGCAACTGGCGTTAGCGGTGGGAGGCAGTGCGCTGTCAAACGGAAGGGCAGAGTCGCGGCCGTATAGAAGATAAAACGGTGAGTAGCCCATTGTGTCGTGACAAGAGGAATTTACGCGAACGTTGCAAACGGCAATGTGACATCCCAGTCACGGTGATCATCCGAGACACATTTACAGCATGTCCGTGAGCGTGCGGTTGAGGCGTTCGGTGAGGCCGTTCGTTTGTGGATGGTAAGCGGTGGTAAAATAGTGCTTAATGGAGCAGTACCGAAGAATTTCGTCTGCTACTCGACCAAGAAAGCAACGGCCACGGTCAGTGAGCAGCTGGCGTGGAGCACCATGGAGCAGGATGACGTCATGAAGAAGAAACGCAGCCACGTCAGTTGCACAGCTGGTGGGTATCGCTCGGGTGACAGCGTAGCGCGTAGTATAATCTGTGGCCACCGCAATCCATTTATTTCCCGACGCAGAAAGTAGGAAAGGCCCGAGGAGGTCAAGGCCAACTCGGGAAAACGGGTCTACTGGGAGGTCGATCGGTTGCAGGGATCCAGCAGGCATAACCGAGGGCTTCTTCCGTCGCTGACACCGGTCACAAGAAGCCACGTAACGACGAACAGAGCGATAGAGGCCTGGCCAAAAGAAGCGGCGGCGGACGCTATCGTACGTACGAGACACGCCAAGATGACCCGCTGTGGGTGCGTCATGGAGCTGTTAAAGAACGGTGGTACGCAGGTGTTCGCGGACTACGAGCAGAAGCTCGGCGCCATCAGGTCGCATATTCCGTCGGTATAAGGTGCCGTTGTGGAGCACAAACAAAGCAAGGGTAGCATCAAGGTGATCAGTGCTGAGGCGATTAATAATGCTGCAAAGCTTGGGATCTAAGCGCTGCTCATGGCGAATGCTTGAAAGGTCAGAGACGGCCAACACATATGTGTCATCGTCGCACTCGCTCGCAGGTGGTGGATCTACCGGGTTGCGGGACAGGCAATCGACATCAGCGTGCAGACGGCCAGACTTGTGGACGACAGAAAAAGTGTATTCCTGAAGTAGGAGGGCCCAACGGCCCAGGCGACCAGTAGGGTCCTTCAGCATAGAAAGCCAATATAAGACGTGGTGGTCGGTGATGACGGAGAACGGGTGGCCAAACAAGTAAGGGCAAAATTTTGTAATGGCCCACACGAGGGCTAAACACTCACGTTCTGTGATCGAATAATTCCGCTCAGCCGCTGAAAGGAGACGACTGGAATAAGCAATGACGCGAGTGCGACCCATCTGTTGTTGGGCGAGTATGGAACCAATACCGTGACCACTGGCGTCGGTGCGTACCTCTGTTGGTGCCGAAGGATTGAAGTGTGCCATGACGGGCGGGTTGGTGAGGGCTGCAATGAGCGCAGAAAAGGCTTGGGATTGTTCTTGGTGCCAACAAAATGGAGCGTCGTTCTTCAAAAGAATGGTGAGTGGACGAGCCGTCTCCGCAAAGTTGGGTGCAAACCGCCGAAAATAGGAACAAAGCCCAAGAAAACTACGCACGTCACTGGTACAACGGGGTGTAGGAAATGCACTTACAGCACGTATTTTGTCTGGATCGAGTTGAACGCCACGGGCGTCGACCACGTGACCGAGCACCTTGAGTTCACGTCGGCCGAAGCTACATTTCTTCGAGTTCAGCTGAAGGCCAGCTCTTCGGAAGACGCCAAGAATGGTATCAAGGCGATGGAGATGGCTCTCGAATGTAGAAGAAAATACAGTGACGTCATCGAGATAGCACAAGCACGTGGTCCATTTCAAGCCGCGTAGGAGAGAATCCGTCATGCGCTCTAATGTTGCGGGCGCATTGCACAAGCCGAAAGGCATCACCTTGAATTGATACAGGCCATCGGGAGTGACGAAGGCGGTCTTCTCTCGGTCCCGTTCGTCGACTGCGATCTGCCAATAACCGGAACGAAGATCAATGGAAGAGAAATAGCTGGCACCGTGCAAGCAGTCGAGGGCATCATCTATCCTGGGGAGCGGGTAAACGTCTTTCTTTGTAATTTTGTTGAGGTGTCGGTAGTCAACCCAGAATCTCTAGGTGTTGTCTTTCTTTTACCAAGCACGACAGGCGACGCCCAGGGACTGCTCGAAGGCTCTATAATGTTTTTTTTTTCTAACATCTTGTCCACTTCACCTTGTATGACGCGTCGTTCAGAAATGGCAACTCGATAAGGTCTTCTGTGAATTGGCCGGGAGTCTCCGGTATCAATACGATGAGTAACGAGGAACGTCTGTCATAAGGGGCGGTCACCAAAATCGAAAATATCGCCGTACGAAGTCAGAAGACTCGTAAGTGCTGTAGCTCGTTCAGGGCGCAAGTTAGGTGCAACCATTCCTGATATGCGGGCCTCCGGAGGTGGGGACGATGCAGGTCGTGTCGACACTTTAGCAGTAGGGTCAGGTAAAAGAGCGGCAACTGTGACGTCAGACAGTGGGATCAGTTCGGCGAGAGTAATGTCCTCAGGAGGAACGTGCACAAAAAGGCCGAAGTTAAAGACTGGAATATAAGCGTTGTTATTTTCTACGTGCACGATGTTATGGGGAAGAGCGATCCTAGGCTCCAGTGTCACGTCGGTTATGGGGCAAACAACGTAGCAGCCACCAGGAACGGAGGGGAAAGGCGACATGAGCACAGACACTGCAGCTTCTGGTGGCAGACGATTAAATGTAGAGGAGCGGAGACGGAGCATTGAAGTATCAGAGGCCTGTTTGTCAGGACAGTGTGGCAGGTCCAGATGAAGCAGTCCAGACGAACAGTCAATGAGCGCGGAATGTGCAGTTAAAATGTCGAGTCCTAATATAACGTCGTGAGGGCAACTGGTGAGGACTGTAAATAGCACAGGGATATGGCGGTCGGCAATGGTAATTCTCGCAGTACACATACCAACCACAGTAGCTGTGTTGCCATCAGCAACCCGAACGGTAAATGAGGGAGCGGGTGTGAGGACTTTGTTGAGGCGTTGGCGGAGCGAGGCACTGAGGACGGAAATGTGCAGCGCCAGTGTCAATAAGAGCAGAAACTGAGACTCCGTCCACAAAAATGTCAATGAGGTCATGTCTGGGTGCGAGGGTCAGTTCCGAGTTGACAGTCCGGGTCGGTAATGCAGCGTCACTCCCGGGCGCTGCACTCGCTAGTTTCCCGAGTAGGTGCCGGTGTATGATGGGGAGGAGTTGCGAGGAGGCACCGGTGAACGGGATCGACGAGACCGCGGAGATGGAGATCGGCTGGAGTGACGGACCTTTGAGACGGCTTCGGTGTGAGGTTCATCCGGGTAAGAAGGGAAGTTTCCAGGTCCATCATATGCGGGGCGGAGTTGTTCAGGTTGGGCAGGGAAGCGTCGAGGTCCGTAGTAGTACCGATGGTAAGCGTTGTAATAAGGACGAGGGGTGGAGAAGGTACGAGTGCGGCAATATCGTGAAGTGTGGCCGGCTTGACAGCAAATAAAACAAATTGGCCTGTCGTCTGAGGTGCGCCACTCCGCAGGATTGCGACTAACGTAGTGACGTGGGGGAGCCTGGCTAGTGGTTGCAGCAGCTACTACAGGAACAGGATGCGATGGTGAGGAGGGCGGTACGGGGTTGGAGGAAAGACCGACGTTGGCAAGTTCCTGGCGGACAACAGCCTGTATCATGGCCACGGAGTCAGGTAGTGGAGATGGGAGTGGTGCAGGAGCTAAGGCCTCGAGTTCTCGCCTGACGATCCGAGTCATGGTAGTGGACTGGGAAGGCTGTTGCAGAGGAGCCAGATCATTGCAGGATGATATAGCTGCCGTGTTCGGAGGGCGCTCAAAGTGATGTACCAGGCGTCGTTGTTTAGCCTGGTCGAATCTTCGGCAAACTTGAAGCACCGACTCAACTGTAGAGCAATCCATGCAGAAGAGGATGTTGAATGCGTCATCTGCGATGCCCTTTAGGATGTGCCCTACCTTTTCACTTTCCAGCATGGAGCTGTTCGCCTTGCGACACAACGCGAGCGCGTCTTGTATGTAGGCAAGGTAGGACTCCGTGGTAGATTGGGCGCGAGAGGAAAGTTCGGTTTTAGCTGCGAGGGCCCGTCCAATGGGCTTCCCGAACAAGTCGTGAAGCTTTTGCTTGCAAATTTCCCAGGTCACCAGCTCGTGCTCGTGATTTTGGAACCACGTGCGAGCAGTGCCCGCCAAATAGGAAATCAGATTGGCCAGCATGATGATCGCGTCCCAGTGATTGTTCCTGCTGCATCGCTCGTATTCGTCCAGCCAGTCGTCAACGTCTGGGTGGTCGTCGCCATTAAAGATTGGAGGGTGGCGAATTTGTGTCAGTACAACTGGCTGAGGCGATGTTTCCGTGGTGGTAGGGGCTGCTCCAGAGGTCATCGTCACTGTTTGTGGCGTCGTTGGGATCCCAGGTAGGTGGCGGCCGCTGCGCAAATCCACCTTTTTGCAGCGTAAATGGGCTAATCGGTGCGTATGGGGGCCTTGATTGACCTCCACTAAGATGATACGGGGCAGAAGGCTAACACCACAGCAGGTGATGAGCAAGTGTTCACAGCACAGCAGAGCAGAACACAGCAGGTGTTCAGGCAAGCCCAACGGTTTCTTCAACTTCGTCGTCTCTCACTCTATTTTTATCGTCGTCCTCTTCGGTGGCATATACGTTACAATATTATTTGTTGTCAGGTCTTTTATAGAACTGAATAAATCTGTCCCCAAAGTAAGTGACTTATACTATGTCACGTATGTTTCTGTGCTGAACGATACTAAGATGTGTAAAGACTATTCCATATGCTGAATAATTTATATCTTCTTTCAAAGAAATGTCGGAAATTTATCCGGCTGGCGTTCTTCAGAACCATTTTTCGTGCGGTTAACATTTGCGGCACATACAAATAAGGCTTCTCTGGAGACGGAGGTTACTATGGATTCCAAAATAGAGCTGTGCACGGGCAAGGGCCACTGGGAAGCCCTCTTCGTTAAGCAAGGGCCGGGGCATTTTTGACTCAGGTGGGCCGGGTCGAACACCGCGATCCCGAGCACCTGAAACTGTTCCGAAAGCTTGAATATGGACGTGGTGCAATACGCCTCTAGGAGTCTCATCATTTTTGCGTATCCACCCCACGCAACAGCTTCTGATTTCTCTTCCTTTGTCCACCCGCTTTTCATCCACGCCTCCTGGCCGTTCATGCATCTTTTTTAGCCATCGGTGACCGGGCTGACGGGTCGCTTATGGTCTACCGAGATTCGAATTTGTCTGCGCTTCTCTAAGACTGACGTAGATCTCTAGTTATTAATTTCGAAATTAGCACCGCACTGTAGCCTGCCACATGTTTCTGTTGGTGGTTCTCCCTGGCCTCGACATTACCTCGGTTGAACTGGGACGTAGCTTAAAGCATCCTCGGTTCTTGAGTTTGCTCTTCTTTCTCGGCTCAGACAATGCGGTGGCGGAGCCTTGCCGGCGCAGTGAAATCACGTGAAGGCCCACGTCGAGCGAGACGAAGAGACCGAGTACTTGTCCACAGAAGCAGCCCCTTGTTTAGATTTAGAGATAGCGAATTTTGGAGCAACAAAGAAGTCACTTACCCAAACCTTGCTTTCCTTACTAAAGCTAAAGACAGACTGTGACCGTGCTAGACACCCTGCCGAGACGATGCAACGACGAGAACCCAGACTATCCCGTTGCCGATAAGCTTACTATACACGGAAGCGAGGCAAGATGAAGCGGCCACAAAGACTTCGGCTGCGGCCGATTGCTAACGCTCTTGAAACTTCTTTCAAGGGTAGTTGAAACTCAACAATTTTGTTTAGTGTGAAAGCTCTACAAGGGGGTCATGGTCAGTCATTGTTCAGACATGCCGCATCACGCTCTCTATTGGTTGTCGATCTTGAAAGGCCCGTCGGGGTGTCTGAGACCCGCGCGTAAAGAGTGGCTATACGGGAACACAGCTCGGACTACCTGCGTGAGGCCACGTGGTTTAGAGATCACAAAACAGCATCTCAAATCAGAGTGACCACACAAACAAGATCGAGCGAGATGCTTGGTCGATGGGGGTGAGCGTATGCGTCTTTGCCACTTCAATCCATCACCGCTTAGGTGTCGTAGTTTTATATTAAACTAGTTTTGAAAGACCTCGTTCCAAATGAATATTCAAGTCAATGCCGAATATTATGCCGGTAAAACAATTTCTACAAAGAGACAGTGCCTGCATCAAACCTCGCGGCATCCACAAGATCGCTCCGGCGTGAGAAATGCGCGTCATTGCAACCGCCGTCTCGTCTATACTCGAGCGACGGGGGACGCAGGTGACAGGTACTAATATGCAACACGGGCGATGTTAAAGCACCAAATAAAGCACAGTTTTCATAACAACGCAGCGGTCTGATACCCTGCGGCCATCGGCTACTGCGCGTCAGAACCATGTGCTCGATTAACGCCTATGCACGATTTCCTTCGTCGCGAATGTAAACAGCAGAACGACCGAACGCTGCACTAGAAACCTATCAAGCGTGGCATGCACCCGGGCGTGAGTAATAATGAGTTTGGCGTTATTTGGAGCACTCTCGTCGTGAGTGCACGGAGCTAAGGTCGCTGCACTTACGGCGGCGCTTATGTACCTACGCGGAGCGAGATTGCAGCGCCGCGGAGACGTATTTCCGACATCCAACGGTAGGGTCCAACAACTTCTTAATTCTCCTCCCTGGTCGTCTGTCAGCAAATTAAACAGTGATTCTGTGAGCTGCATAAAAGGTAACACACATCTCTGGAATGCTGTTAAATGATTTGGGTGCAGTTAATTGCATTGCATCATCGTGACCGCGCCCTAATATATGACATCGCTTCCTAACTGTGTTAACCGCTGGTTTTACGGGTGCTTAGGCTCAAAGGCATTTCATAACACAACTAAAAGGGAACATACCCCATGGGAATGCGGTTTCTTTGCGTGTTGTAAAATGTAAATTAAAAATATATGGCAGAGTGGATTCGAGACATTGTCGTCGGCGATCAAAAATGTAGAGCTAGGAAACAGAAGTGATAGGAGCAATCTCCACAATTACTGCTCTTACCAATTGGCTTTCATAAATTTTGCTGACCTTTTTCGCTAGGTGACGCTGCCGAGAGGACCTCATACCGTTGAAACAACGGAATCACACGCCGCTTAACGGTCCCGTAGCTGTTCCAGCTGCCTTAGCCGTTGTCTGTTTACTTCTTTGGATGATAGCATCTCCCATAAACTAAAGAGAAAATAGTTAGAAGCTCTCATTGTGCGCATTTAAAACAAGGGAAAAGAAGTCTAGCATTTAACAGTTTATCACAATCGTAACGCAATATGCACATAGAATAGAACATTCCGACGCATACTGCTTATCCCGATCCGCATCGACCCACCCTCGAAAGGAAACTACGCCGACGCCTTCTTGGAACGGTAGACGCCAAAAGTCTCCCTACCAATCCCCCGCTGTAGGTATGTGCCATTTTGAGTCGGGACATCATCATCATCGTCATTATCTCGAACCACAGCAGCGCTCGGATCCTGACTGGCAATATCTAGTCGAATATGGACTCCAAGAACTGTTCCCCTCTGGCTGTCGGCAGGCGCCAGTGGCCGTCCTTGTCATTGTGCAATGGCATCCTCATAAAAAAACTACAGCCCAAATAGGACTACTAATTTCTTTGTTGTTCCTAAGCGCCCGAGAAAAGAAATACTGCAAGCGTCCCACGATCAACCGAGAGCAGGACGAGTTCACATGCACATTACGCCGGATTCAAGAGACGTATTACTAGCCGCGAATAACCACCGACGTTGCACGTCACGTGAAAACGTACCGTAGATGTCAGCGACGCAAGACGCCTTCAATCACACCGGCTGGGATACTGAACCCGATGTCGCCCCCGACCATGCCCTTTCAACAAATTGGAACGGATCTCCTCAGGCTTCTGCCCACTTGACAGCACGTGGATCATCATGGCCACGGATTACCTCACCCAAGACATGTGGTCAAGTGTTTCGCCGAGCGCAGTCTCCTGCGACACAGCGCCGCGATGTGCTCATCACGAACAGTGGAACAGCATTTACAGCGGAGCTCACGCAAGTGATCTTGAACTCAGCCAGACAAGCTATCGAAGATCGACCGGTTGTCTTGACCCGCAGAAAACTGATTTACAGAGTGCCTAAATAGAATTATCGCGCACATGCTCCCCATGTATACCTCGACGCCGATCATACATGCACCAGCATCCTGCCTTACGTCGTCTTCGTCTATACCACCACCGTCCAAGAGAAAACCCGGTCGGTCTCTTTAAACTTGGTTTATGGCATCCCTCGAGGGCGTTCGACGCAATGCTGCCGCACGTAACAGACGAGGAGAATCTGAACGTCGCCGCCTACCTTCAGAGTGCAGAGGAATTATCCCGGCGACTCGCCCGGCTGCACATTAAGACCAGCAACGCATCTACGCCTGACAATACATCTTGCGACGGCACGACGCAGAGTGCAAGCAAGGAGACAAAGTCTGGGTTTGGACGTGATTCGCAGTCGCTAACTGCGTGAACAGCTCTTAAGGCGGTAGTTTGGCCGATGTAAAGTCCTTCGCTGCATTGGACAACTCGACTGCGAAGCAATCCCTAACGGCGCGGCTACATCGAAGCGGCGCCGTGCGCGCCCAGATATCGTGCATGTTGTGCACCTCAAGCCTTATTACGCGCGCTAAAGGCACTTCATGTTTTAATTTGTAATGTTTGTTTACCTTCCTCGGCTTTGTTATCGGAAACCTTACGCAGGTAGTTTTTAAGGAGGTAGTAATGCCACGAAGCTTGCAAATGTTTATTTGCCGTTTTCAACAGCCGCTGGAATGCTGCTTCATCACTGTGATCGTAGTGCACGGGACGATCTTTGGCTCTTTGTTTATTCTCGGTGTCGTGAAATGAGGCTTTACCAACTTAACCGCAGTGCGAGATGCGCCGAGATTAGGCTAGAATAATTGTAGACAAGCACAATAGCTTCTGACTTAGAAGAGCAGATATTTGGCAAGTTCATGGCTGAAAAAGGCGCTAGCAGGAAACAAGGACGGAGAAATGACGACAAGGACAGGCGCTAACTCGTAAGGTTTATTCGAGAAAGGCAAGTGAATAAATAGGAACGCCATTGAAAAAAACAAACACAAAAACTCGCATGGCCACAATCTCATCTGACGCTCAAGTGAAGAACCAAAGGTGCATCAGATTATATTTCAAGTCTAACCCCCGAATGCAGAGATCTAACTTGAAACGCACTTGGACTTGACTTGAGCAAGTCAGCTTTAAGCACCAAGCCGACTTCAAAACGCCCAAGTCGGCCAGCGCGTTTCATAGACCCTCACCCCGACTTGCTCCGTCAAGTCAAGCACGTGCTTGACTTGACGGGCACGTTGGTCGTCTGAGGCGAAGAGTAACAAACACATTAATATATTAATGCGCATTGTACGGCAATAAAGCCGTGTATTTCAATTCGCTTTCATAAATGAACAGTATGTATGAATGAGTTTTGCCGATAAACACTGACAGCGGGAATGGTATATCAGCGCTGCCCGCCGAGTACACATGAATGATGTTTTTGGTAGGCAACCGGCCCCGCAGATGACCGTCACCATCTCTATCAGTTCGGTTGCTGTCTACTACCCCCTTCTAGAACACTGTACTGTTTACGAAGCTGTGCTATAGAAGCTAGGTGACAATGTCTCAACCCTCAGCTTCGTCACAAGAAGATTCCGGCTCTCAGCGGAAAGCAGCCCCTCGCTTCACCCACGAGGAGAGAGCGCTGCTGACAAGTTTGGTTGACGAGCACAAGCACGTCGTGGAGTGCAAAAAGACTGACGTAGCTTCGCTAGCGAAGAAAAACAAAGTGTGGATTGAGATCGCGCGGCTCTTTAACTCCAATCACGGAGTGACCCGGCGCGACCAACACCAGCTGAAAAAATGCTGGAATAACATGAAGCAAAAATCTAAAGAGGAGGCTGCAAAGCAAAGGAGAGATCGCCACAAGACGGGTAAGTGCTGTTAGCAAGGCCTACATAAATTGTGCTTTGGACAAGTGCATGAAATTTCATCTTATTGTGCATAATTTAACTGGGCCGTAAGCAGTGGCTCCATATATTTCTACTAAGCTCGGAAGCACGTTTTCCACGGAGCAGACGCGCTGCACTGCAATGCGTGAGTGAAAGAAAGGAAAGCCAGACACGTGAATGATCCGCTTTCGGATAAACAGCAAAGTAGTTTGAGTAGTTAGGGGAGGAAGGCAAGTGTTCTGCCCTCAGCTGCGTCTTCTCGTGGAAGTTTGCGTAACTAGAGCATAAACACTCGTGAAATTGAGGCTAACGTGAATCGATGAAATGCTCCGGGCCCGCTAAGCTGCCATCACATGCGAGCACAGATTCTATACCTGGCAGTGGCGTGTAAATGTAGCAGTGTACTTCGTTTTTGTATGGGATCACTTTAAGAACAGTTGGCATAAGAGACAAAACAATAGAGAATGTCTAGGTAATTCTCCTGCTTTAAAACTTGCTTCAATATGTCTAAACATTTTTTTTTTTTCTGTTTAGGAGGAGGATCAGCACCTGCTGCGATGTCACCCCTAAGCGAGCAAGTGGTGGCAATCGCCAGCCACATAAGTACCCGGATCCAGAATGAATATGACTCAGATGGGGCTAATGATCTGCCACCAGTTGACAGCTTGCCCGTGATGAGGCTTTTGCAGCCCATGGTAGATGGGTCAGGTGACACTGGCTTTGACTACACAGGTAAAGCATTTCGCATGTTGAAGGTTGAAGAAACCATTGGTATCCTTTGAGGGGCATTTGCCGCCTCGTTCTAGAGCTATGTCCGACCACAATTTTAAGAACATTACGTGAATTTATACAGCAGAGAATTTACTTCACGTTTTTGTAGCTTTAAATTTTGCTGCTTACGGATGTGCTCATCTCTGTAGTTGGCTGATGCTTATCTAGTGTACGGAGCATTAGGGTGGAAATAACTACACTTTTTCTAAGTAGCATCACTGACCGCAATGTGCACATAGGCACACTGTGTAGTAACTTTCATGCAGGCAGCATGAGCATTAGAAATGAAAAGGCATTGTTAAGTGCAGCAAGATACCTTTATTGTGTCCGTCATTTAGTTGCATTGTAATCGTGATAGAGTTTGGCATGGCCAGTTGTGCATAATTTATAACACAGAATATATCATACAAGGAACATAGATTCTAGTACATGAAGTTTCAGTACTAATTACAGGAATGGCACTGCCCCTACCAACACATGCCACAGTTGTGTCATTTTCTGGTTCAAGACTGCTGTATCAGATCATGAAAAACAGGAGTTTCACTGTACCTGACATGCAGCTCGCATTGTCCTTTGCATGAATTCGAATACTTCAATTTCACTCTTTTGTGTTCCCCACCATAGATAACATATGTGCAGCTAATAAGCTAGGCAGGGAGTGTTTCAGGAGCTTGTATTTATTTTGACCCACATATATCATCTGTTTCTTTATTACAGATGATGACAATTGGGAACCAATCGTCGATGTTCAAGCATCACCAGCTGATACCATTGAAAGTGGGGCTAGTACAGCAGCTCCAGAAGCTGCTGAAAACAGCAGTGCATCTTCATCTGCCACGCAGCCCGACAATATGCAAAACATAATTGCAGGGGGTTGCTTCAATGCTTCTGCTTTTGGGCCTGCTAACAGGTCCACCGCTCCTAATACCATGGCTTCTGCTGATAATAGCAGGATACCGAGAGGGCGCATGGCTCTACTCGAAAAATCCCTCGAGGAGGAGAACAGTATGAGAGCTTCTCTCTTCCGTGAGGAGCACGATGTGCGTATAAAACTGCTGGTGGAGGACCATCAGAGTGTACTGGAGGAACGAGAAAAGAAAAAGATTTTTGAAGAGAACATCCGTACACTCGAGCTCCAACAAAAAAAAGCTGGAAATGAATAATCTCCAGCAGAAACATAAGCTGGAGATGGAAACTCTAAAAAAAAAATGAACTTGAGATTGAAATTCTTGAAATAGAAAGAAATATCAAGCTTGAGCAACTAAAGAGGCTGCGAGAGGCAGCAAAATAAAGAGTTGCTTAACCTCAATGAAACTGAAAACTGTCTGAATGAATGCGCATACAAACAATAAGTACTTAAGTACTTTTTATGTGCACAAACACACAGCTTTGTTGGTCATCTGCTTGCATGTCTGACAAGCTACCACAACCAAATAAGTGGTAGGAAGGTTATGCAGCACTCTTTTTCTGCCAACATGGCTGGTTAAGATCATGTGGAGATCATGTTTATATATGAAATTGTCAAACAGTATACACAACTTGACATATGAACTCTAGTCAACAAATATAAAGAGAATTCCTTCACTCTACAAATGTGTTCTCCGAGCAACAGATGAAAATATGTGGCGACCCGTGTGAGGCCTGGTAGACTGCGAGAAAACATGGGTCTATAAACCCCTTTAAAGATCCTGCATTCTATCACGCAGAAGTATACACAGTAACTCAAATGCTTGCCCATTTCAACAATGAACAAGCCATGCATTTGCCCTGTGGGACGCTACAGCTGTTACACCTGCACCATGTGCATCAGTTTTCATGCATGTATAAACAAAGACTACGCAGCAGTTCCTGGGCTTCTTGAAGGTCATTGGTAGCAGGATCAGCAAAAGATTTACCCTAGGTAGCCTGAATCTTGTCATTGCCATTTAAACATTGCAGTGCATAGAAATATTTGGCATAAATGGTCACAGCATCGGTGTTAACATTAAGGTACTGAATGCAACCTGAACATCTTGCCCACGCACCAAGTTACTAAATGGCATAAACAACTTGATATGAAGCTGACATTATATACGAAGCCTCATATTCGTTCATTCGACTCGTAGCATTATATTGACTGCAGCACATATTCCAATTTTGATTTTTTACAAGCTATGAAAAGAAAGCATAACAGAGGAGGAAGACGTGTCCTAGTGTGTTGGCTCAAATCCATTAATGTAGAAAAGATGACACTGGAATGAACAAGACAAAATGATGAAAGTATGTGTGCTGATTGCTACGGAGGGTAATAATTCAGCCATTGAGTAAACGCTCTTGAAGTCAACAAATATGAAGAGAATTCCTTCACTCTACAAAGATGTTCCCCGAGAAGCAGATGAAAATATGTGGCGGCCCGTGTGAGGCATGGTAGACTATGTGAAAACATGAGTCTATAAACCCCTTTAAGGATCCTGCATTCTATCACACAGTAGTATATGCAGCAACACAAATGCAGGCATGTTATGTACACACACCAACATTGCACTGGGGAATGTTAAACTGTATATAAAGGAAACAGTGCCCAAATACCACAACAATGACAGTATTAGAATGAAGAGAGATAGCCATAGCACCTACAGAAACAACATATTGCTATGTTGCACAAAGCTTTCACAGCATGCAAAACACTGATGCACTCACATTACGCAAGACACAAGCACAGTTTGAAAAAAAAAAGCACAAGGCACAACAGACGTCGAAACAGACAGCTGTGAAGGATTCGGGCCCCGAGCACGTCAATGCACCCACACACACACTTTGTCTGCCTCTTCTTCGTTCATTCGACTCGTAACATTACAATTACTGCAGCACATATTCCACCCTCTGTATGCTGATTCTGCTTTGAACCCAGGTACACAGATCTGTAGCGATGATCCAGTTGCTTGGGCAGGTGAGGTCAGTGCGACTGCCCAAGCAGTGTTCACTGGCAAGTGCTAAGGCCTCCAGAGAGCAGATGGCTATGTTTGGAGAAGATGCTCGGAAAGGAAGCTGCAGTCCAAGCTCCTATCGTAGGTGAACCAAGCAACATGCATCCTGCCCCTGGAAGATGAACACAGTGTTTCTGAAGTGCACTTTAAACAAAGGGACACTCAAGAAAGAACTTCAAGAATGCAAACTTGCAAAGCGGGCCATACAAGAGTGGCTATGAAAGGCACCACAGCCAATAAACAGCCTCCCCACCCCCTCCTAACATGAAAGTGGAAACATCAAGCACTTTTTCATACGGCAAAGCTTAAAAATCCAGCAGGAAATGCCTCTTAAAGGATTTCCTCGGCCAATTGGTTGTTTGGTTCTCACAATGCCATGATCATAACTAAATGTAAGAACTCGTGATTGAATAGTGCATTTGTAAAATGAGATTGACCGTGATATTCGGACAATCAGCCCTCCCTTGAGAGGCATATCTATAGGTGTGTGGAAGGGGACACTGTGGAAATGACGTTTGAGGACACTGTGGAGTTGAAAACCCTAGGCTTTTGTTTTTTTTTTTTCAATTCAAATCTTTATTTCAACATCAGTGATGCTGAGGCCCATGGACAAAACGCCTCTGAATGGGCTTGACTAGGTCCATGATCCTGAGTTCCAAAAACTGCTTACTTGCCGCCTTTACAAATGGAAAGCCAGCGGCTCAAGGAATGGTTTTGAGAAGTGTGTCGGCACGTCGCACAAAATATTCTGTGCTTAATAAAAAGAACAAGTTTCATCATAGTTTCACTATTGAAAAAAAAAATAACTACTGCAACCATGGCAAAGCAAAGACAAATGTTTTGTAAGCATCCCTCATCTCTGCATTGTAGTTTGGTCCTTGGGGCCTTGGGTAGGGTGGAAGTGGGGGGAAGTGGGTATTGTGGTGAAACTTGGCTCCCCTTAATGCCTAGCCTTGCGCATGTCTATGGGCATACCTGCCACTATCGAGTTGTATCTGACTATAATACGCTTCCAAACAGTAGGCTGTGGCAAGCGTTATACAGGATTTTGTTCGCAATCATGCATGGCTCGCGGTCCTCCGCAACTAGTGGAGATTCCATCATTACTTACCTAGGTGAAACTCTTTTCTATGAGCACCTGCCGTGCTTGCATTCCTGACATGCTGTCATTTACAGCATCGCGAGGCGGCAGGTACACTGGTCGTGTGGACGCTGGTGGGTCAGCTGGCACGTGATGGTGATGAGGTGGCTGTGGCTCCTTCATCAAACAGCCCAAATTGTGAAGTGCAGCACAGGCCGTCACGATGAGTACAGTTCGTTCAGGCTTATGCTGCAACCCCATGTCTAAGCAGGGAAAGCGTCGTTTCCAAACTCCAAAGGCTCGCTCGACCGTGTTTCGGGTCTTTATGTGGGCCTTGTTGTACCTGTGCAAATAAATAAATGGTATAAACATTTGGCTCTATGCATTATGAGTCGCTAAGAAACGTCTTCCCAATGTGCTCAAAATTATGCTACGCCACATTATTTTTTGAAATACATTTTTTCCTATATCACCATTGCTTGTTTTATCCCAATAGTTAAAAGACAAAATGCTTTAGACTAAAAGAACATTGGTACTAATCCGTTCCTGAACTTCCGACTTGTCATATTACCTTCCACGGGGTGTTCCCGCTGGACCAGGGTCTGCCAGAGGCGTCATTAGAAACGGCTGGCAGGCGTACCCAGCATCCCCCAGCAGCACGCCTGGAACCCGCCGTTCCTCATATAGCACACGCACCCGGGAGTTGTCGAATATCCGGCTGTCATACACGGACCCGGGCCAGCTGGCTACTATGTCGTAGAATTGCAGCTGTGGTCCGGTGACGGCCTGTATCAGTTTAGCAATATGGAGGTAAGCACAATCATCGCTGCACATAGCACATTTCTTCTTCCTAGCCTTATAAACGGTCGTGCCGTAGGGTTGCTTTCTGTTACGTCACTAAACGTCAATGCGATATTATCTTTAAGGAAGCGCTGTTCTGTAGCCTGAGAAACCTTATGCCATTGTGAAAAACAAAAATTGCAGATTAACAGCGTCAACAGGTCAACAATAGAGACATAGAAGCACGGCGTTATACTTGCATTTAAATTTGACCCATCATTCACAAGCGATAGTTTGCGCGCATACGTGCAAATAGCGTGCTGATGTACGAAGGGCATCATTGCTTACCTGCACGTTGGCAGAAAAGTAACCCTTTCGATTCCGGAACACCTCCGCATTCGGACCGCCGGGGCTCTTTATGCGCACATGGGTGCAGTCTATGCACCCAGTGACGCCGGGGAATTCGCCGACCTCGTAGAATTCCCTCATCACCTCCCGAAATTTGGAGGCGTGTGGGAAGTTCACGAGCATCGGACGCAGATGTTTTGCAATGAGCAGGGTCACCTTGCCCACGGCACGGCACACTGTCGATTGCGGGATCTTGACGAGGTCGCCTGTGACTGTTTGGAACGTCCCTGCCCCGTAGAAACGTAGAGTCATCAACAGCTGCAGCAGTGGAGGCACTGGCTGTCCCCGGTTGTCGCCGCTTTCTTTCATGGGCAGCATGCTGAGCAGTCGCAGCCCGGTAGCCTTCGTAAACCGATACCGCGCGAGGAATTGCTCCTCGTCATAAACCTCCATAGGGTTTCCCCGATCACGAATGGGCGGTCGCGGTATCGCAGGCATTCGATGCGCCTCCGAAAACGCGACATCCATGGCATGGCACGCGAATTCGAAAGAAGCTATCCGGTGAGCGACGTCCCTTCTGGTGGCGGCCATGTTGAAAAAAACGAACGAAGTCGGCTTCAAGACAGCCCCCAAGCTAACTTGAAAATTGACCCGACTTCGACCGCGTCAAGTCGAGCGCAAGTCGCCTTTCAAGTCAAGCACGATTTATGGCATGCGTTGGAGCTGACTTGAGATCGCTGCAAGTCAAGTCCGAGTCAAGTTAGATCTCTGCATTCGGGGGTTAGTGATGCAGTTAAATATTTGAATTCCCTATAATTCCCTATCACTCAAAGAAAGGGATGTCTGACTGATATACATTTTCACTGGTGAAACGCATGTGAAAGACTTCCATGATATCTCGATCAGATTGTTCATGGTGTTTAAAAAGAATGGCGGGTCTCCCAAACAACGGAGTGCACTGTATCTTTTTCCTCGTCATTAATTCTGCACGGGCAGCAATGTTTCGGCAAGTTATTAAGGGAGTCCCCACCTAAAATGCTTTGTGTTCTTCTAATCTTTTGTTGATACACCTTCCAGTCTGACCTATGTATGCGGCAC
>NC_139344.1:81684321-81759321 GCF_055883805.1 Amblyomma maculatum | reverse complement strand
GATCCCACGCTGCCTGTCGCGCGAAGTTCCTGCTCAGCCACCGTACCATATGCCCCCTCAAGCTGTTCTCACGAGCCGTCCAGGCAGATAATTAGAAAGCATCGTGGGGCTCTCTGAAATGCCTCGTCTCGCGCCGATCAACCGCTTGAATTAGCAGGCCGTCATTGCTGCGCTTGGCAGCAACAGCGCGGATCGATTTCTCTGTGGGGGCAAAGCTTTTGCAACGGGAGGGCAGCTGGTATCCCGTACGGCTGTAAATTTGCATCTTCATTATTAACCCTCTAAAAGGTTATGCAGCTGAAAAGTACCCTTGTGACGTCGTGTCAGTGTTTTCTGCAATTACAGCAAGTTCTCTCAGCATACTTTACCACCCACCAAACTGCCTACAAAACTGCGGGGAGCTAACAGCCGCCTATACTCCACGTTGAATTCGCCATGTTGTTTACGCGGTCGCCTCAAATGGCCCGAAATGTGGCGCCGAACTTTGCTCATTTTCAGCAATGGCAGCACATCCTTTACGTAATGCAACGTCATTTTGACGTCATCATATAAGGTTTATGCTTGGCGTATTTCTCACCACACAACGTCAGCCAACCAGATTTCAGGAGGCGGCTCGACAGTGGGCAGTCCAATTCACCCCATTCGTAATATAAGCGTGTTTTCCTCTCTACCATCTATATATTCGTTTTTCTTCACAGTTACTTATATATACCATCCAGGCATCATCAATAGCGCTGCTAAAAATCCATTTTCACGCTTACGTCATGTTTACGTCACCGCTAAAAACCAATTTGACAGAACGCAATTCCGCGCCTCAAATTTGCAACACGTGACTGTTCTGAGAACCAATCAGAGAAACAACAAGGCGCAGAACGGCGGCCATGTGCGTCAAAAATAGGGCCCCATGTAGGGGGGCAAAGCGCGGAGAGGATGTTATGCTACACTCGTGTAGCGCCATATTGGTACTCCCATTAATTATGTTTACTTTACTCGCACAAAGGACTCTAAGAAGTAAACCTATACAATATTACATATCAGAAAAAATTGTTTAACATTTTATTTTTTACAGTTGTAAAATTTGAGTTATATAAAGTATTATTAAGGTGTACTTGCGAAAGTTTAGTATCGTTTCGTCCGCTGTACGCAGCTGTACGGTTACCGTCTTTTATACTACACGCAGCATATACTGCGCAAGTCGTTTTCTGTGCGCCCTATAGTTGACAGTATTTTTTTTTTTTTTGCGCGTGTCGATTGATCGCACGCGAGTACCTTGATTCTCGGAGCCATTGGCAGTTTAGCGGCCCGTTCTCAGCGCCAAAGCGGAGGCCCGAAACCGCCAGAGAAGCTAACGCCTGCGCTAGGTATAGAGTCAGTGGGCCGTGCAAGATAGGGCTTACCTTCACTCGAAAGCTAACGAACACAACCGTCTCTTTTCACATGACATCCCATCAGATAATCTGCCTAGTAGGTGCAGTACGTACGCAGCACGCTAGAACTCGATCCGCGTCATGAGATCATACCGCTGTATCAGGAAACGAGTGTCCGCGCAGTGCAACCATCGTGTGCAAAACATGATGCCAAAAGGAATGAGAGAATTTGTTTCATGTGTGAATAGTTTTTTATTTCTATTTTTTTTTTTTTCACTTCAAATGTGCATATCTCCCCACCTGCGTTTCTTTCCTGGCTGTATTTCTATATTTCACACCTCGCTCGTCAGGGCTCGTCATCACCTTGTAACTGAGGCACTCGCCTAAACGTGTCAAACGAACTAGGACATTATTGAATCACGCCGCAGCATCGTTCCACGCATCGCATCGCACTGCGATCTTCAATACGTTTCCAGGTTGGCACTCCGTAATTTGCTCTAGATCTTGCCCAAAGGTTTCGTGGAAAAGGCTGGCGGCCATGACTGCGAACACGATTAGCAATGTAGTGGAAGAGGGGTTAGATAGAATTGGCGCCGTCGCTTTCGCTCTAGCTTGGTTGATCAACTGTATGTATGGAACATTGTGGAACGTGTGTGCGATAGATGCGGTGCCCTCTACTAGTTCAGGGCGCTCGTATTAGTCGTCGTCTTCTGCGAGTGCCGATGGTGCATCAACGTCTGCTCCTGCTCGGCGAAGAGCATGAGAAGGCGACGCAAACGGGGCATGCAAACGCTATAGGGTCGAACTCTCGGGGTGGTAGAGGGGAGGAGAAACCCACGTTAAAGGGGAGGATGGGAGATCGTTTCCAACAAGCCATAAATCAAGCCGTGTGGCAGTTTATGACTCCTACCAGTCACGAAACTACGAATAAGTGTTCAATCCAGCCCCAATCAGCAGCTGCTTCTGCGGAGGTTAGTGGATGGTGGCGTGGCGAATAATGGGCTTAGCACCCACTTATTGCCGGCGCTCAGCAACTGTTTTCTAATAGCTAGGCCTGGTTCATCTGAATACCCAGTTGATGTGATAGTCCCCTAAAAGACAAAATTTGGTTGACTGAGTGCGCCATATATTTAAACACGGACGTACTGGGAGGGGGGAGAGATCATTGCAACCAGTGAATTTCGAGAGCTCTAAAGCCCCGTGAGCAGTTTGACTCATTTTTTGCCTACACTCTGAGCTTCTTTCTCGTCAGCAGAACCCCGGCTGATCGAGATTTGCGTACCTTCCATTTAGGCGTCCCCATAGCCTGAGCCTCTTTAAAGTGTTAAACAGTATCACGGCCGAACTCAAGCGGCGGCGGCGGTGGCGCGCTCTGTACGGTCTGCGCACAGGGTGTGTTTTCTCTCTGCTGCCGCTGCCAAATCGTGGCGCTGTGAGCCTGCCTGTTCTCCGCGGGCGGAATGGCCGCTCGCGTGCGACGAGAGATCGCGAGTTTGCTCTGGGATGGCGTATTCGGTGCGCAACAAACTGAAAATGAAACTGAGGCTGGCCAAGCCTAGACATGCTTGATGCATTCACTGCAGTTGTGATATTCGCGTTCATTCTCACCAACGATACGTCGTAAACTTGCGCGCACAGAGCGGTCGATATTTATTTTTTATACGGTACTGGGGCCATAAGAGATCATGGGGGCGCCGGACGGGATCAAGCCATCCTTACAGCCTCTGACTGTGGCTGTGTATCAGAATCTTGCTGAAGAGCCAAAAGCCGGGTAAAACGCTTACGCAGTTGAATTGGTTCGTAAGGAGATACTGTATTGCATGCCCGTACACACAACCCAGAACACTGGGCAGTGCACAGCATCGGTCATACACCAAGGGAACTCAGAACCTACGTTTTACAAAAGGAGGGTTCGGCCAGCAGTCAGGTCACTTATTCCAGGCCCACAGGCATCAGTCGCGCAGGCACGTACACGTCATTCAGGCATGCGTATATCACAGCAAGGCAAATAAAGAGAAACTGGGCTGCAGAAAACGTACATCCGGGCCGAAAGAAATGGCGAAAATATGTTTACTCTGCAGCCTAGAAGGTCGACCATTGTCCCGAAATCAGCTTCGTTAGCAAACGGCACAGTTTTCGCACAGGTTTTGTTACCTAATAGCAACGTAGGTTGAGGGTAAAGACGTGTGTCGCATGGCTTTCCCGCATCCTTTGTATGAGGACGATAATGAACGCCGTCCGTTACCCCGAGGCGATGCACAAGCCTGAGAACAGAAAGACAGGTTACGGTGAACGCGCTGGTCTAAATGCATAAAAAATTCGATGAGAAGATTTTCTTTTTGTCATCTTGCGTTAACAGCAATTTCAAATGGCCAGCTACAAGCCTTACTAGCTGACAGACACGTGAAGTCCCCCGAAATTGCGGCACACGTGCGGAACCAGGCAGAGAAGTGTCCAAAAGCGAAAACATGCCATTGCTCTAGCACCCTTTGAGATAGCGCATGCAGACGAAACAACAGTCCTCCACATTCAGCCACTAATCGTAACAGGCTGTCAGAATTTGATGGATCGCTGCGAACAATCCATGTGTTGGAAGCAGCAAACAACTCGCTCGCTCCATTTCCGACAGGCAGACCTGAAACGTTAAAAGTGCTCATGTGATAAGTTCTGCGCTTCTGCAGCCCTGTAATTAAATTTTTGATGAACGCACTTTCCTCTCACAATATGCAAGAAACAACGCTGCCGCTGGAAAAAAAAAAAGAAACCGCTTTTATACAAAATAAAGGGGTTCACTTACAACAGTGCGCTGCTACTTGGCTTGGATTCAGCCTTTGTGAGTGTACGGCCGGCATAGGCGACCACGTATTCAGCATAGCCTGATTTGCGCTGAGCGAGCACAGCGCCGAGACCAACACCACTGGCGTCCGTGTAGACCGCGGTAGGCGCTGTGGGGTCGAAATGACGCTGTACAGGCGGTGCCGTGAGGATGCGGCGCAAAGTACTGAAGGCGTCGTCGCACGTTGGCGACCACAGCGAAAGGTCTGAACTGCCGGACAGAAGTTCTGTCAAGGGAGCAGCGATGGAAGCAAAATTTCTAATAAAGCGATGAAAGTAAGAGCACAGCCCGAGGAAACCACGTAGATCTTTGATGGAAGTCGGTTTGGGAAAGGCTGCTACGGCACCAAGTTTAGCAGGGTCTGGAGATACACCTCCTTTGGAGACAACGTGACCGAGAATGGTGAGCTGGCGGGTGGCAAAACGACATTTTTTTCACATTCAGCTGCAGTCCGGCATCAGAGAGGCAGATTAAAACGTGCTTCAAATGGAGAGGTGTATGTCAAAGTCGGAGAAAAGACGACGATGTCGTCGATATGGCATAGGCATGTCTTTCACTGTAGGCCACGCAAAATGGTGTTCATTACAGGCTCAAATGTTCCAGGAGCATTGCAAAGGCCATACGGTATAACTATAAATTCGTACAAACTGTCGGGTGTTACAAAAGTGGTTTTGGGGCGAGCAGCCGCTTCCAGTAGAACCTGCCAGTAGCCGGAACGTAAATCTAGAGAATAAAAGAGCCCGGTGCCTTCCAAACAATCAAGAGCGTCGTAGTTCGGCGGGAGAGAATAGACGTCCTTGCGCGTAATCTTATTAAGGTGGCGATAGTCGACACAGAAAGGGATAGAGCCATCTTTCCTTTTTACAAGGACAACAGGTGACGCCGAAGGGCTGCTTGAGGGCTGAATCACGCCATTCTAGAGCATTATGTCGACTTGCTCTTGAATAGCCTGACGTTCGGTTGCAGATACACGATAGGGGCGCTGTCGCAGTGGTGCGTGAGTGCCGGTGTCGATGCGATGAGTGGCAGTAGAAGTTTGACCCAAAGAACTTTGATGAGAGTCGAAGGAGGAACGAAAATAATCTGGTAGGTTCAAAAGCTGTGCGCGCTGCACTGGAGGAAGATCGGCGTCGATGGACCGGAGGAACAAATCTGTAGAGGTGGAGCGGGCGAAGGTGAAGGGGGCTGAGCGCAGTCACGACAGATGCGGCGCGTCGTCAGGTTCCTCAGAGATCACAAGAGATGCGATTGGCTGGATACTGCCGAGGCATTCACCATGGCGCAAAGCAGTAGGGGAGTTAAAAGACCCATAAGATGGAAAGGCCAGCGGAAATAGCGAGCACTGCGTAGGGCAATGGAAGGCACTTGCGGCGCAGGAAAGTATGGGCTGGTGTGATGAGAACAGTGTCATCGCTAACAGAGTCACAAGCGACACGAACAAGCACAGAAGAGCAGGGAGGAAGGTCGGTATCTTCTTCGGCGAGGGCTTTAGCCGAGGAATTCGACGGAGCAGCGTCTGGCAAGGCATCGGGCAAAGTCTAGAACTCCACTTCAGCGCGATCACAATCGATGATAGCAGCGTGACGAGACAGGAAATCCCAACCTAAGATGAGCGCATTTGAGCAAGAGAGTAGCACGACAAACTAGATAGCATACAATGAGTCCTGGATCATTACTCGGGCGGTGCATGCTGCTAACGGTGTAATGTATTTCACAGTGGCCGTGCGCAGAGAGAGTCCTGAAACTGGCGTTTTCACTTTCTTTCACAAGCGACGAAGATTAGCGTCCATTAATCAATTCGCGGCACCGGTATCGATAAGAGCCATGACAGAAATGCCTTCGACCAAAACTTCTATAAGGTTGGCAGGTGAACGACGAGGTCTTTGAAAGTTCGAAGAGGGCGAAGTTGTTGCCTCAGGAACTGCGGCACCTAGTTTTCCTCTTAATTATTCTGGCGACGTCGCATTGGAGAGATGGAGCGACGTTGTGGCGAAGGGGAATGGCGGCTCGAGAGGGCGGAACGTTCAGGAGAAAAAGGACGCATGGGTTGCTTACTCGTGGAGTTGGTCGACGATATGATGGTGCCGGCGCTTGCACAGGCACTGACATCGCAGAGTAGGTAGGTGGTCGAGGTCTTGCGGCGATTTCGGCGTAAATTAGTGGAATGGCGACAGCTCTTGGCGAAGTCGGCGGCGTAAGTCACGGGAGCGGTCGTGGGACGTGGCATAAGTTAGAGGAGCGGCGACACGTGGTGGCGGATGGAAGGACAGGACTACCTCAGCATCCTGTTCTCGGATGGTTTCACGAATAGCGGGGGCCAAATACAGTGGCTGCTCTTGTGAGCTAGGAAGTAGTGAAAGCTAACGCGCCACCTCTTCACGAACGAAATCTTTTATCTGCTGCGGCAAGGAGAATCTGTCGGTGGCAAGCGTCAGTCCGGCAAGCGATTCCACTTGTCTTGGGTGCTTACGAGTCAGCGCCCTTTGCTGGCGCAGCTCCTCGAAAATCTGGCAGAGCGTGAAGGCTTCAGCAACGGTGCGCAAGTCACGGGCTATATCAACATATGATAAGCGTCGTCGTCTATGCCTTTCAATATGTTTTTGATCATTTCAAATTCCGACATGTTGGGGTTCGCCCGCTTGCATAAGTCGACGATATTTTCTATGCAGCCAGTAAAGCTTTCGCCCATCTGCTGCGACCGCTCAAGCTAGCACTGTTCTGCACGAAGTTTTTTTACTTCCTGACGGCCAAACACTTCTGAGAACGTCGTTTTGAAGGTAGCCCACCTTCCGATATCCCTCTCGTGGTTCCGGTACCACAGGGTAGCCATGCCAGTAAGGTAAAATATGACGTTGTTAAGCTTTGTGCCGTTGTCCCACTTGTAAAGGCTCACCCGTTCGTAGGAGCTGAGCCAATCTTCCACGTCATGGTCGTCGGTCCTGCTGAAGATAGCTGGGTCCCGCTGGCGAAGGGAGCCGCCACAGATGACAGCCGGGCCTGCCTGCACAGCTTCGTGTCTAACATCCTCAGGCATCGTTGGTGTCACAAGAGTGCGGCTGCGAAGCTCCAGGATCGATGTTTTTTTCACCCAGTACCTCCACCAAATGAAAGATGGGAGTTTATTTGATGCTACTCGGACTGGGAAGATCAGCGGCGAACAAAGCGACGGCGAGTGCAGTCAGGTCCAACACGCGCAGCGATAACAATTCCACTGACTGATATGTTCCTCACGTACTTCCTCTTCACAATATATAAAATTGCTGACTGAGCCGACACTGAACCGCTTTTGCACACATATAGCTGCAACTACCTAAGTTTTCTGAAGAATTCGCTCCCTTAATAAACTGTTGCGCTTTGTTTAATGGCCACTCACACGGCTAACAGTTCGATGGTGGCTTTTATTGCAGTGCATTTGCTCCATATTCTCTTTGAGACCTCCCCCCCACCCCCATTTGCTTCCTTCAAAAAATATAAACACACGATGTACCTCAGAGTGCATGTTCATCTAAGAGCAACATTCGGTGAAACAAGATTTACTGCTTATAAAATTCATTGAAATGTTTCATCCTTAGTGTTTCAAATTTTGCACATTAATATAAATTATGATTTACCCTAAGCTCGCATCCACATTTTTCACAACGAGGTTTGCCACCTTTCTTCAACAAAAAGTTGTATTTCAGGTGTGTATGTACAATACGAAGGCGGCATGAAGTCGTTGCAATAAAGCGCTTTTGTTGCATGCAGAGTTTTCATTCTCCTACGCTGGGCTTCACTAATGTGGTTTGTTATTCACTTCTTTGTCCCAGGCCTTCTATCACTTATCATTCAGTTTGCTGTGTATTAACTTCATGCAGTCTTGAGGAGGTATACTCACCTTTTTTTTAATTTCAGTAGTCTGGGCTCATGCGGAGCAAGCATCGGCTCTTTCATTACTATCTATCCCGACGTGACTCGGGACCCATGTATTAAGTCTCCTACTAAGGATCATGCTGCGTTTCTTGAGTGTACTGCTGCGAGTAGACTCAGTGAGTCAGCCTAGATTATGCTGTTTTTAATATTCACATTTATTATTTTGTCCATAGCTATGCACACCGCAAAACATTCAGCAGTAAAAATTGATACCGAACTCGGTAGTCGTACTAATTTCTCTTATTTTCCTTGTACCACAGCACTCCCAACGTACGTTTCTGGTTTTGAGCTGTCTGTGTAAAATTCTGTGTAACTTGAATATTTTTCTTTCAAAGCCAGGCATTTTTGCAGTAAGTGTTCATGCGTTCTTATTGCTTTCCAAAAGTGTGTTAATGTACTCCACACACAGCTGGAAGGCCCCTGTGCCATTGCGGCAGTGGGCTGTGGTTTGGGGCAATATCAGGTATTGCATCTAATATTATTAACTATCAGCATATATTTTCAAAACTGAGTAACAAAGGCCTCATCAATTTGGGTTTGGTTTGATTTGTGAGGTTTAAAGACTCGGAGGAACTTTGGCTATGGAGACGCAGTAGTGGAAGCCTCCAGAAATCTCGGTCACTGGAAGGGGTGGTCACCGATCCTAAGAAAAGTCGAAATACTGATAGATATTGAATGATCCATCAACCTCGTGCAAGAATTTTGATCTAGCTTCCAGAGAACCAGCGCAAGCGGTGACTAAAAATGACTCAAGAATTTCCCCTATCACACCATACGCCGCATCGCGCTGGAATGCAGCGAGAAAAAAATGCGACCGATTTGCATAGTTCATCGAATTCGAAGTAGGTGATTAGCACCGCTTATCTCCGCTATACCTTTCATGCATTTTACACTTTGTTATGCTTCGTTTCGCTTTGATATTAAACGCAGTTAGGATGTGATGGTTCGCTCGCTTCTCAGCTCACAGGGCTGAGAAGGAAGAAGCCCTGTGAGCCATCCCTTCATAATTGCACTGTCATTGCGAGAAATGCACATCAGTTCACACGCGAAATCATAGAAGCCGCTCACATTCTAAAGCTAGGTCAAAATTGTGTTAGCACACCCTCAATAGCCCTGACTAAACGCGAGTTAGAATATTTGAACCAGACGCACAGTAGTTTTAATGTTTAGATTCCGGGTACACTCCTCCGCCTCTAGCGGCCTGGCCTTGGTTGTTTTAGGTATTCTGTTTTTAATGCCCTTTTGGTCTTGTAATGCTCTTAATTGTCCTTTTGATTCTTTTATCGCTCTTAATGCCCCTTTTGTGTTTTTTATCGCTCTTAATGCCCCCTTTGGCGTTTATAGTTCTTAATGCCCCTTTTGGCCTTTTTTCGGTTTTAGTTTATGTATCTTCAGATCGTGCCATCTTTAACTGTTTTTACCTACATGCCTCCCCGTTTTTCGCTTCTTTATTCTTTATAGCCCTGCCGTTCTGCCTTGCTTTGACCTATATTGTTATCGTGCGCCCTTTTAACTTTGCGTTCGGTGTTTTATGCCACGTGCAATCTCAGCAGTTATCAATTCTTTCAAGCCCACTTTTCGTACATATATATTGTGTCACTCTCTAATAAAAACCAGTTGAAGTCAGCGCTGTGTTGTCGTTCTCTTCCTGTGTCTTTGTTTTGAAGTGCGCTAGTTTGATTTCAAGATGATTTACCAACTAGCCCGTTCTTCCGCCCTTTTAAGTTCACGTAGAGACGGATGGAGAGAGAGAGAGAGAGAGAGAGCGGCTTCTGCTACAGCTGTGCTGCCGCTCCGCCTCCTCAATCTTGAGCCGCGAGACTTGCGCGTAGCCACCTTCTCTTTTTACACTTAATGCTCACGAAGAGAGAGAGAGAGAGTGGCTTCGGACAGACATCGGCAAAATTCGTGATTCTGGCTAGTAGTGCTACGCATTAAAAAAAAAAGATTACAAGCCGGGACCGTTCCCAGCCTACAAGCACCACAAGCACGTCCCCAAGAAGTTGTTTTGTTTACTTCCTGTTGGCGCTTGCTCAGCTCTGTTTGTCTGTTCGGTTACTGCGGCTTCTCTCCAACATGGTCCCGAGATGAAGCAGCGGACGCGCAAAAGCGGCGAATGGCTCTGGAGCCACTGACATAAAGATGCGGGAGCGGTAATCAGATAATTAGCTATGAGCTGATTTATCCAGACATGCGTACGCTGACCGCTTACTTGTCTCTTAAGAGATGAACGGCGAAAGCCTAGTAGTAGTAGTAGTAGTAGTAGTAGTAGTAGTAGTAGTAGTAGTAGTAGTGGTAATAGTAGCAGCAGCAGCAATAGTAGTAGTAGTTTTAGTTATTATTACTTATTACTAAGCATTCTTAGCCACTTCTAACCAGTTATAGTCGTTACATGTTGTCGTTGCACATATTGGTCATTACAAGTCATTAGTAGCCATGTAATAATTACATCCCGTTAATAGGCATTTTAGAATTTGTAATCAGTTGTAGTCGTTACAAATTATCCTCAGACATATTGGTCATTAGAAGTCATTCGTAGTTATTTTAGTCATCATACTTATTACAGAGCATTTTAGTCATTTATTTATGTATTATATTTATTTGTACATATTGCAGTCGCAATGAGACCAAGCAGGTGGACGTATATATATAAACATTCAGTTTCTATACTACAAGAATACACATGCTCTTGTGCTATAAATATCAAACAAAAACAAAAAAAAATAAAAAAAAAATAGAAAGATAGAAGAAAAAGCGCAAAGCGCGAAAATCCTGCACTGAAAAAGTGACCTTTACACAATCAAAACAAAATGCACTATTTTATCAAAGAGTAAAATATAACATACAAAAGAAGGAAAAAAGCAATTGAAGATTACTGAGTAAAATAACGTGAAAAATAAGGAAACAAAAACATTACAGTTTACTGTGAAAAATACATCTGTAGTGCCTGCTGAAAATTATCAGCAGCGGAAGTTTCCGAGGACAGATCATTGCACCAAAAGAACTGTTCGAGGAAAGAAAGAATTTTTAAGCAAGTTAGTTCGGTGTACGGACAGGGAGCAAGTTGCGACCGTGACGGTGTCGAGAAGCGCATGACAGGCAAGGTTCAATGTATGTTCGTCCATTAAATTCAAGCGACTTGTGCATTGTGAAAAGAAATTTTAATCACGCTGTAGCTCTTTAGAATTCCAAGATAGGGATATGGTTGTCGGCAATGAGTTGTGGCCGCGAATCAGTGGGCCTAAACTCGTTAAAAACGAACCGTAAGGCATGCCTTTGAACCATTTGAAGCTTATGCTTATACTTTAGGTAAAAAGGGTTTCATCTACTGTGGCCATTAGAAGTCGCCGTTAGACATATCGGCCATTACAAGCCATTAGTAGTCATTTAGTCAATACATCTCATTACTAAGCATTTTAGTCATTTGTAATCAATTGTAATCGTTAAAAGTTGTCATTGGACATATTGGTCTTACAAATTATTAGAAATCATTTTAATCATTACTACTCATTAGTAAGTATTTTAGTCATTTTTAAAAAGTCATAGTCGTTACAAGTTGTTGTTAGACATATCGTTCATATATATATATATATATATATATATATATATATATATATATATATATATATATATATATATATATATATATATAACGTTTACCAATCTTTATTATAACCTCTATTAATCATTATTGCTATCAATCCTGTTTCCTTTAGTGTCTCTTCATACGGCAGACATTTCCAGATTACGCGTCTGGCAGTCGCTTTCTGCCTACGCAATGACTGTGGGTGGCCGCCCGGTAGTGTGCCGCCAGCGGGGGAGTCGGCTGGGTCGGCACTGTACGTAAGTGCGCCGCCCGGTAGTGTCTGTTGCCCGGCCGCCTGCATGCCCGGTAGATCAGGTAACATCGGCGCTTCATGGGGATTGTACGCGCATCCTGCGATGTAAGCAATTGCCAATTACTGCTCACTGCAGTGAAAACTATACTCGATCGCCATTTTCATTCACTAAAACTTGCAAAGGCTTCCGCAGACTGCACGCCGATGGTCGCTGACGGCGTTAATTAATTTCGGTTGCCGTAGCCGGGACAACAGAGCGGCACAGCAGTCAAGCCTTGCTTCACTGTACACGTTCAATACATGTTCGTATCAGAAAATGTAAATGTTATAAGGACTGCCTGCTATACTCGTGCACTTCGCAACGGATCAGTGGCCTCACCGTGGTAACAAAGGTTCGTCTTTCGTCACCCGATTACAGGGAAGCCCATCTCATAATAAAATAAGCTCGATAAGACGTGCGTTCGGCGATCCTCCTCAATCTTCGTATTTGCTCTCCAGAAGTATCGCCGCCGACTTTCGCCGGCCGTTTACAGTATCGCTCAAGGCGCTACCCGGTCGCACCGGCGCTTCGTGGTGATTGTATGCGCGCTTCGATGTAAGCAATCGACGATTTCAGTTCACTCTAGGCAAAACTATACTCGCTGGTGATTTTTATTCGCTACAATTTGTTAATTTTCTCTCCCCAATCGCCACATTAGCACACATGAAAGCGGCGCGTAAGACGGTACACGAAAGCGGTACCTCATCAGTACGATTCCCACGAGCATTTGCATGCCCTTCTTCATTGTCAAAGCTACGTCTAAAGGAAAGCCTTTCCCGCTTTTAAAATTTTCACGGTCGCGCATAACATAAGCGCATTATTTTGGGCGAAATTGTATCGAAGCGAGCGGCTGCTGACAAGGGCGCCACAACGAGCAACACGTTTCCGCAGTGTGACACGTTGTTGCGCAAATGTAGGCGACCAAGTTGGCGACAGCTGTTGGTGGGCTATACTTTCAATAGTTCGTCTTACCGCACGGTCCTACAGGATCGACAACGCGGCGCAAACATCATGTTGGTGGACGCAGTTGAGAAACTCTTTCCGCAGTGTGAACATTCCTGGACCATGTGCGTAAAGCCATTCACTTCACTCGCGCACGCCTGAGGGGTTCACGCAGGTAACGCAAGCAGACGACGTCCCAGCTATCGGAAGCGTCTCCGTCACTTGTGACGATGGCTGCAGCGAATGGCGGCCTCTCGCTCACGATACCAGTGACGTCAGCTGTATCAGCAATACTTTAAAAGTTCACTACCAAGCGGCACCCTACCTTGCCGCAAATTTCAAAAACGACGTTTTTAAAAATTAATAATAAATTGATGTCTTTGTTCCAACGAGTTATGCTTTGGGCGATTGCTCAAAAATACTCATTCTACACACTGAACATGTTTATTGGTGCGGTACCGGAATAGCTTGTTTTGGCGGGAACTGCAATGGGGTACCAGGTGGCGATTAGTTTTTGGCGTGCTTCTTTATGATATATTTTCTTTTGTTGTGAGAGCAATTACTTTTTTTTTCTGTCTTCAATGTAGGTCAAGATCGGAGGGTGTTCACCTTCGCAGTTAGCACATAGCAGTGTGCTTTCAGCACATTCATCGGTTGAATGCTATGTCTTCACATTTCACCAAGGCCTTCGACAATGTCAGGCACGAGGCTATCCTCGAAGGGCTCGAAGTGCTCGGAGTAGGGGAGAGAACGTAGAACTACATAAAAGACTTCTTATCGGGCTGAAGAGACTGCATGATATTTCAAAATTTAGAATCTCCTACGGTAGAGTTAGGAAGCAAAGGCACACCGCAGGGCTCAGTGCTATCACCTTTCCTATTCAACTTGGCAATGAGAGGCCTCCCGGGTAAACTTAACCAAATCAAGGGGCTAAATTTTTGCTTGTATGCGGACGATATCAACCTCTGGATTAACCATGGGAGCGATGCGAGTACGGAGGAACGCCTGCAGGTAACGACCGACATCATTGTCAATTACGCGGTGAAAAGGAGACTTTTGTGCTCCCCGCATAAATCTGAGTTGTTCGTTTATAACCCAAAGTACCTTCGCTGCAAGAATAGCGGGGAGTTTCATATTCAGGTGGAGGGCGAAGCGGTGCCAAAAGTAGATCAGATCAGGATTTTGGGGATGGTCATTCAATCCCACGGCCATAACGGAGAAGTCCTTAAAAAAATAGAAAGTTACGCGATGCAAACCCTCGGGCTCTTGAGGAGGGTCGCCACCAAAAAAAGAGGCCTCAAGGAGAGACATTTACTAAAACTAATCCAGGCGTACTTAATAAGCAGAATCCGTTACGCCACGCCCTACCTGGACATGAAGGCCGGCGAAAAAGAGAAGTTAGACTGCCTGATCCGAAGATGCGTTAAGAAGGCGCTAGGACTGCCCATGGGTACCTCGAACGAACGACTGCTCGGACTCGGCGTGCAAAACACGTGGGCAGAATTGGCGGAGGCAGTGCGAGTCTCCCAATTAGAGAGACTCCCAATTAGAGAGAGAAATGTCTCCCAATTAGAGAGACTAAGCACGACCAAGACGGGCAGGGTATTCCTTGCAAAAGTAGGCCTCAACCCAGACAAAGAAGTTCAAACAAAAGTCACAATTAATAGTGAAATCAGGAATGCCTTGGCAGTCCCCCCCCTTCCCTAGAAATATGCATCCAGACTTTAATGTCGAAAGAAGGGCCAAACGAGCCGAAGCTCTAGAGCGACGGTTCAAGAACATGGGAGCAAAGGAAATAGTCTATGTTGATGCGGCAAGTGGCAGAAAAGGTGCGGCGATAGCTTCGGTAGTCGATGGCCGAGGGGCACCGGTATCCGCGGCAGCCATCAGAGGCCGCAACATAGAGACTGCGGAGGAAGTTGCGATAGCGATTGCTTGCGTAGGAACGGAAGCCAAGTTCATAATTAGCGACAGCAAAACTGCCATTCAAAATTTCGGGAAGGAGAGGATATCGCCGGAGGCGGCCAAAATTATCACCAAAAGAACGCTGAATAGGAAAATTCAGTTAATTTCTACACCCGCTCACGCTGCCGTCCCTGGTAACTAGGCGGCTCACGAGCTAGCCCGAACTCTCTACTTCCGGGTAGCCGTCGAGCCCCTCGAACACTGGGCATACGACGAGCGTCTGCAAAATTACGGGGAAATCATCGACCATTATAAATTGGGAGGTAGACCGGTACCCCCGCCAGATGTTAGACTAAATAATAGAGAAGCTGTCGCGTGGAGGCGGCTACAAACTAATACGTTCATGAAACCGGTCTGGGCGTTTCACGCGCTACCAGACCTTAGGGACAATGAGCTGTGCAAACACTGGGGGGGGGGGGGGGGGGGGGGGGAGAGGGACCCTCGACCACATAATTTGGGAGTGCCTACAATCTCCAGGTAGAGGACAAAATATTACAAGTAGAGAAGCGTGGGGGACCCTGCTGCGAAGCGCGGACCCTTCGATCCAGCACCGCACCGTCCAACTGGCGGAAGAGGCCGCAACAAGCCAAGGGCTACCTGCCAGCCTCTAATTCGCGGGCGCAGGACACCCCGTCTTCCCCGGCACGCGTGCCGGGGGCGGGGAAGAGGAAGCCCATTTCCGATGGAATTAAAAGTTGTACAACCAACCAACCAGCATTTCGCATACGTTCGGCGGCCGCGGCAATTTCTGGTAGCAAAGCATCGTCTAAAATTAGGAATGTAGTGTCTAATAGTGTCTAATAGTTATCGTCAGGCAGCCTACTTCAATGGAGTTAGGGAAAGAACCGGAGGCAAATGTAAGGACAATGTGCTTCTTCGGGATTTATTTGTTTTCTTTTCTGATGTCTATCCTCTGGACATTTACAACATTTTTATCGGCCAAGTCCTTCAAGCATTTCTCTTTTGGTGAGATGCATGAAATCATTTTCTGAAATCTCACCCAAGACTGTGTTTAGAGATCGGTGTGCAATGACCGAGACCGGTATATCCGCGATAGACACAGTGTTTGACAGTTTTGAGAATTGTGCATTATTTGAAATATAGAAGCAGGTCTCCGCTTGCCTCTTCTGTCACACTGTGACCTGCACCCAATGCTCCTATCAGTTATTTTTCAAACCTGAAGGGGGAGTTGATTCTCGTGAATTTACGTTTTTCACTGTGTACCACGTGATCACAGGAGACTGTTCTTTTGGAAGAACTCTTGAGTTACATCGGTCCGCCTTTTTTTTTAGTGCGGTCAGTTCCAGAAAGGTCACAAATTGTAATTTGTTTCGAACAGGGTGGCAGCCATCCCCTACGGAGCCCACCAACAAGGGGACGAGACAGGAACTTGCAAGGTTCCTGCAAGGTTCCACGTCAGCCGTACACTCAGACTATAACCAAATATGGCATAACGCAGTGTGTAGCCACAGACGGTTAACCCTAGCCTCCGGTAAAAATGGAGAAAGCTTGAAAAGAGGAGCAGACAGGAATGTTGAAAGAAAGAAGATAGGAAAGTGAAAGATCGCGAGAGAGAGAGAAAGTTATTTAATTAAAGGAAAGGTGGAGAGGTCGGGTGGTGGTAAAGAGACACCCTGGCCTGCTACTCCGCACTGGGGAAGTGGGATAAGGGAAGTAAAGGAGTGTGTTAGGGTACGAATGGAGGGTGATAATGTTGTAGTATAATTAAGTTCCTTGAGGTCTCCCTGACCTCGTACACAGTTGGCAGGGAGGATAAGAAAAAGCGACTACGGATTTCCCCTGGTGGGGTCAAGCCGAAGGTGTAACTTGCGGGAAGCTGGGTCCAAAGTGATGTCTTGCATCCGCCATGGGGCCTTCATGGTCCAAATACTTGGCATCGGCTCAACCATTAGAATCTCCTTTTACCCAAACGGCAAAGCCACGCACAGCTAAGCGCGTGCTCGGGGTTCGTGGTGTCGCACAGTAGACACTAGCAGCAGATGCCTCCTGCGTAATTCCTCCGCAAACTAAACACATACGGAAGGCAAATGGAATTCATGTTTAGGGAAATAATTACTGGTCCATACCATTTACTCAGAGCAATCCACACTGCCAGACTTTAGCAATGCCAGACGAGCCAACCTACATATATTACTTCCTGCGACATTTACCGGTAATACATTGATGCAGCGAAAGATTTTGGAAAATCCGCATATGCGGTGTGGACGTAGAGGAAGTCAAAAAGTGCACAAGTGGAGTTTGCATTCGCTAATGCTGGTTTTCATTAGTTCACAATTTCAGCACCTGTTCAGCAAGGAATGAGTCATCCTTTGCGTCCACTTTGTACGTGCTAAGAGGCATACGCTTATGGAGTGAGTGAGTGAGTGAGTGAGTGAGTGAGTGAGTGAGTGAGTGAGTGAGTGAGTGAGTGAGTGAGTGAGTGAGTGAGTGAGTGAGTGAGTGAGTGAGTGAGTGAGTGAGTGAGTGAGTGAGTGAGTGAGTGAGTGAGTGAGTGAGTGAGTGAGTGAGTGAGTGAGTGAGTGAGTGAGTGAGCTAGCTAGCTTACGCTCACGTGAGCTTACGCCACCTCGAAGCTTACGCAATATGTAATATATACTCGGTCCAATTCTGCAAAACTAGAGGGTGATTTTTTTATTTGTATTTTGCAACAGCCAGCTCTCCGATCTCTCCTTTAAAATTTGCGAAATAAATAAACCATCCTCTTTTTGTTTCGGCACCCTGAACAAAACCAGGCGAGCGCCGGCCGCCGCCAGAGAAACGAGTGGTCAGGTAGGGGTAGGGGTAGGTCCGCTGCGCCCCCACCGTCAGCAGAGAGCGCAACTCGCTTAGAAGAGCTCTCATAGTATCGCGCCGATCGCCGCACTCGAGAAGCGTTGCGCGCGCTGTCACATAGTAATGTTTGGCCCTCCCCTCCCCCGAGTGCCAGAGGTGAGGAGGCAAGGACTGCGGCGACAAAATCCGTGTCCAGGTATATACAGCAGACAGCGGCGCGGCGAACCTGTCATTGATTTATGGACACAATTCACGTGGAGCTGTTCTGCGCGAAAACTTGGGTATGCCTCACGGAAATAGAAAGAAAATATGCTGGTTAGAAAAAGACGTGCGATAAATAATTAAAAGCTAACGAGATTTTCGGGTCCGACGGTTGCTAATTTGATGCCCGGAACGCATCATTATTTTACCACAGTTCTTGTCTACCTCGACTTCTTTCACCTTCTCGCTCACGACATTTTTTTTAGCAACCATCACGGCTCACCTGTGAGCACCGGCTCCCTTTGAGGAGTGAATAATCTTAAACGGAACTGGAGAACGAGATCACATTTGAACGTCAATTCCCGTCTCCCCTGCTAACCTTTAAAGCGATATAGCCGCCAGGGTCGGGTCCGAGAGTCGTTACTCGGCGTACTCAAAGCACTGAATATGGTGACATGGCCTGGAAAGTATTTTCTTCCCATGTCGTGGTAACCAGGGCAGTCATACAGCATGTGTTGCACGTTGCATTTTCTGCATGTAACCCTGATCCCATGTTCGTCGTCATCTTAATGCGCGTTTTGAGCGTTAGTCTGCTGATCGTATGGCTCGATCAGGAGAAGGTCATGGCGCCTGGGTTTCTTATTCGGCAGTCATTTGGCAGTCAGAACTGCGGCGAGTGCGTAATCCGTGCGGTCCCTATGTACAAGGAATTGGCACCGCGGGGAAGCCCATGCACTGTGTTCGCAGTATCGACGATTGGTCGGGATGCCCGTGCACACGCGGAGGTCGCAATACTATTTTCGCAAGTGACATCGTTAAATCTCTGCGGGTTGATTTTTCTCGCGTTTATGCGTACGAAGCGGATAATTAACGCAAAGCATTATTAGCGTATGACGCGTATGACGCGTTTCAGAAGTCTATATGCGCGCGACATACAGTTTTCAGCACACTGCGACACTGTGACAACGTTGCGAAACACGTTAAAAAAGGAGAAGGGTTCAACGCTGCCGAACTGAAGGTGGAGAGAAAGCATTAGCTGATGGTGACCGAGCACTCTTCTTCCTCTTCATCTTCTTCTTTGTCTTCTTCTCCGCCGTCTTTCTCTTCGTCTCCTTCTTCGTCTTCTTCCTCTTCTTCGGCACCTTCGTCTTCTTCGTCGTCTGCGGCTTCCTCATCGTCTGCTTCTTCTTGCTCTTCCTCGTCGTCGTCTTCATCGTCGTCGTCTTCTTCGTCGTGTGTCTTCTTCTCGTAGCTACGCCTCGTAACGACGTAGCTGCGACCACCCGAGGTCTTGAAAGCCTACCGCAGTGTAGCTTTCGCTACAATAACCCCCAGTGTGGCCCCGCTAGCTCTTTATTGTTACTGCTCGTCAACATCGTAGAGTGGCAACGTTAGCGCTGGCTTGTGAGTCAGTGTTATCACCTGCTGTGTTTTTCGCGGTGCTCTTTCTTTCGCAAGGATGCTCTTGACATGCGGAGCATCTAAGCTAGAACTCTCGTTACCACGGTGCTCTTCCAGCATTTCTATTCATCTCCATCTTTCCCTGGAACACGTGTTCATTGTGCAGAGTCCAGGCAGGCCTTGATCACCTCCTCTAAACTGCCCGCAGTTCCAAGACGTGCGAGCGAGGGCACTGCCTACCACTCGACATGGTCGCAAGCTCGCGTCCCTGCAGAGAAGGTGCCTGTCCAGGGCCAACGTTTCCACAATAGCACGCCATCGAATCCTGGCAAGCTCTAATCCCGCTCCTCCGCGAAAAGGCAGCGCCACCGGTTGGCTTCAAGCTGAGGTACCCGCCCGGCTAAAGATGGCCGAGGCGCGGTCGAGTTCCCCACTTCAGCTAGTGTTCTAGATTTGATAAGTCTGCCGTCTGCGCCGGCGAGCCGGTCGTTTCAGCGATGGCCACTCCTGGTGGCTTGAGAGGGCGCTGTGAGTAAGGAGAGCGCGAGGAGTGCTGAGCTGACAGCTGGGTGAACCGCTTCCGTTACGGCTGGTACATCGAACCCCGAAGGCAAACAACAATAAATTTTGTCGTTAGCTGCCGCACGCTTGCCTAAATGTATTAAACCGTTTTTGTGCATGAATAAAGGAGCTAATTCCCTATATTAGCGCCCGTCGCTGGTGAAATATTCGTTTCTTTCATTCTTCGCAGAGCGCGTCATACGTTGGTGGTTTTTGCCGTAACATCTTTCCGCGACCTTCTTCTGGAGAGCTGATTCAGGATGAGTTTGCGTCATTTGCAGTGAATGCATGCGACATTGTTTCTCTCACTATGAGCGAAAATTTCTTGCGAAAAAATTCTCCCTTTTACGATGGGCACTAGCAACATAAAGTTTGTCTGCGCCTACACATTAAGCCATATTGCTTACAGTATTGAAAAAAATTTTCCGTATCTTCTCGCGATCCAATTTCCTCCTGCTTCCACTTTTTCCCTTGCAATCGGATCTTAGCGGCAGTCGTCGTTCTGTCCTCTTGAATTCTCACCAGCTATTTTATCGCTAGCCTGCTGTCACGCTGCTGCGTCTTCTTCGCACTTGGCGTACGGGAAAGGAAGAATAAATCTTCAAAATTTTGCAGCAAACTTTCTTAGCCACTTTTGTGGAATTTTAAGGCTTGAAAATGACATCGATCAGATGCATACAATTTAAAAGTCTCACTACTCGTGCCTTCTTCATCCACGTGCATTGCCGACGCGCCGTTTTGATTATTTCTCTCTTCTTGTCGTCATCTCGGCACGGGAAGAGGCTGATCACAAATATTTCATTATTTTCTCTTTTTCTTAAGCGATTTGGAAACATATATTTCGGTACGCCAGGAAAAATGGTAGGTATGACATCTTTTGCCAGTTGTGGTCGATCACGAGAGATTTAACGACCACTTCATTTATTATGGTCTTAAACGACTTGTCAATAAATCTCGGCTTAAAGTAACGCTCACAGACTGCACAAGCTTCATCAAAGACTCAGTTCCCTGTTTTATGTTCCACAACGACCAGGAGCCACGGAAATGCGAAATAAAGATCCCGGTTCTTTACAGGAGTGGTATCCACTATTGCAATTTGGTACGAAGCACATAAGATCTCGCTTGCTCCGTGTTCCTTCCGCCAACCTCTTCGTATTACTTTTCGAAAGACATCACCATAAAAAACAGTGCCATCTACGCTTTTCATCGGTGCGGCGACCACCTCGCTCCCATTGCCGCGCGCTGTAGACGGCACACTATTCAATTCTAGAAACACTATACTTCAGCTGCAGCCACATCTCAACCATAAAAGCAGGAAAACTTTTCCTCCCTCCCTTCAGACATCCTCCTCTACACCATGCTTACCCCATGCTCCTTTCCCGTCCTCCTCAGCAATCGTTGTGCCACCAAGTAGACAAAATTAAAAAGCACTGCAGAATATGCATTGGAGTAATGCGAAAGCACGGATGCTGCTGTTGGTTGGTTCTGGTTGCTTCTAGTTGCTCAATTAACTTCTTCTTTACCCATTTTAGTCATTGGTGCTCTCAAATTGTGCGTCAATCCCTTCCTATGTCCTTTTTCGGCTCTATACTTCTGGTTGCGTGATGTCACGTCCTTGACGTCACATCCACTACCGGCACCCCTTTCTCTCTTTCCACTTTCACTCCCACCTTCCTTCCTTTCCTTACGGCGCGGTTCAGGTGTGCAGAGAAGAATTGACAGATACTGCGCATTTCCTTTCCTGTGAACCAGTTATTCTAATCTATTACCTAATTAACTTATTGGCCTAATTATTTTGGACACGACATTACGCCACCCTCTATTGATTGACACCACTCATTAACCTCTACTACTTCTCAATTACAACTGCTGCGGACACGATTTTGCGGACACGTTCTGCGGAGAGAAATTTGTGAGCATAGCGAAGTAGTACTTTCGCATTAATAAACGTGCTCTCACTCACTCAAGACACAGGCACTGCGCAGTTTATCGTAATCGAAACTAAGGCTAGTCGTAGCGGTTAGAAATGTAATGGACCAATCACACTTTGAAGCAAGTTAGGACCAGTATCATATGATTAAACTCCAGCAGATACAAGTCGATGAAGCAGTATGAAATGTGATTCCTAAATTTTGGATCAGTAGTCCTTTCCTTTCGTTCCACGACTGAGCAGAAATCTGATGTCATTTAAAAACAAAAACGCAACCTCCGATGCCGGGAATCGAACCCGGGTGTTCTGGGTTAAAGCCAGACATCATAGCCACTAGATCACATCGGATTACGGGCGTTTGTGCCTTGGCGCTTGCACTAGTTCCAAGGGCTGGCATGCATCGAAGACCGCAAGAGAAATCGAAGTCATCAAGGGTGAAACCAGGCTACTTCGAGGGCCCACTCTGGAAATTGGCTTCTACTGCAGAGATGTGCTTTCTGGTGCGCCTTTCGTGCACGTGCTGCTGTTGAAGCCGTGAGCGTAGTTCTCAAGGAGGCCCTGCACTCGAGCCGAGAAAGCATGCACTTTGCCAACATGGGACCGTGTTCTTTTTTTTTTTTTCACAAAAAAATGCATTACTTGCGTTCTTTTTTTTTGTTGTTGCCGCTGTTGTTGATAATAGTGAAGCTCACTCTCAGACTTTCATGCGAAAATAACGAAGGGGACATTAACTGAGACGCATAGGTAAATTAAACTATATTTGAGAGCTGTAAAGTGGTTTGGAAACTGCTATTCAAGTGATACTGACAAAGGTTATCAGAGACACCAGCAAACAAGTTTACCTGCATACAGCAGCGCTACCGATGGCAGCGCCGCTGTAGGAATAAACAACGTTTTTCTCGTCTTCATTTTTCAAGACATTATAAAAGAGGCAGTCGTAAAAAGCAGTCTTAATTTAGAAGAAGAGCGAAGGTTCCTCTCCTTTAAATTTATATCACTTTGTATGAGTCTGGGATATAATCATGAAGTGCAGTATATTCACACCAGGCTTCTTACATCTTATAAGCCGCAGCAATAAAACACAGAGTGGCGCTGCCATTCTTTCAAACTTTTGTGGCCGGTTTAAAATAGAAAGGTCTGCCAGCTCCCCCTCGCTAAGTTCCTCCTCGGGTTCCCCCTTGCTAAGAAAACTAACCCTGAAATACCTCCGCAACCACCAGCGTCGCCTAAGCCACCACAGCATTTACTTTGTGAATTGTCACGAAAGTTCTCCGCTGTTACGGTGCCATCGTCTGAAACGCATCGTTTTCTGTAAAAGTCGTCCATACTACACTCTGGGACAACTTGGCGCGGTTATGAAGCCAAAGCTGCACAGCCGGCACACACCAGCTCAAAGCGCAGAATATAGACTCTCCAGAAATTTCGTGACTTGCATTTTGGAAACTTGCGCTATTAAAGAATTATTCACGTTTCAATTACATAATAAGTATACCATTACACTAACTGGTACGGCGTTAGCATAAAGATTTTTAACAAATTGGCACCTTTAGTAATATACACCTTACACGATTAGTACTAACCGCAGTGGCGTTGCGAGGGGGGGGGCAGTCCGCACCGGGTGCAACGCTCAGGAGGGGGGGGGGGGTGGCAGTTAGAGAGGGGAAGAGGCGGGGGGTCAAATAAACATTGTGTAAAGACGCGAAAAGGCGCGCATGGGGGGAGATACTGAATGACAAGTGGGATCTCCTCACAGAACGACTTATTCTGTGGTGAGGAGCGCTTGAAAACACATTCCTTAATTTATGCTAGAGACTCCATGCAATTTTAACTTCGGACAAGGCATGTGTACGTGCGTGTACCCTGGAAACACCAGCATTAACCCGATACCCATCGGAAACCCTGCGCGGGAGTGTGTTAGACGACACCCGTCGGCGGCTGAGCCGCATCGCCTCTTCTTGTTTCTGCGCACATCACTCTGCTTTCCCAAGCTAGGACCGCTGGCAGCATCTGCCCAGCAGTCTTTTGTTTTTTGTATTATTCATTTATCTTCTGTACCTTTCTCGCTCCTAGGCCCAGTCACACATCCATCTCACACTTTCAAACGCCGAAAAGCACGGATGCCTGGGGGATGGCACTTCTGATCACTAAACGCCAACTAGAGAAAAAAATTAGAATGAGGGCACCTGTGTTATTTGCACCTTTGGTGTTCAGTACTTGACGAAGTCAATGCTGTGCTTCTGTATTTGCAGACAAAAGGACTATCCCTTGACAAAGTAGTAGCAACGTTTAAGGCTCTAAAGCTTTTTCTCGAAAAGGAACGTGGTCGCCTAGTGGAAAATGCTGTTGAGCAGCCGCTCATAAAATGCAGTGAACTTGGAATTGCAGTGAGAGGCGTGTCAGGTTAAGGAAGAGAATGACAGGTGAACAAGCCAAAGATTCGAAACTTTCGTTGCAGGAAGAAAATAACAGGGCGATCCTGAAGTGCATTGATAGATATATGCCGAGCTCTGCAGAAGATCCAAAAGCGATTCGAGAAGTGGCAACTCTGTTTGGACCTGCTGAAGCAAATAGCCTTCTTTATTCAACTGAGCTCAAAGTTTCTATTCCTTAAACTTACCGAATTCTATGACGGACTGTCTGACACCACTCTCCTTATCGAAATTCCTAGGATGAGGAGACACCTCAAAGCAGCCGGCATCGCCCTGGAAGTCGCCAACAGTTGGGCAGCATTGGACTTCTTCACATTCATTACGAGGTGGGATTTTGTAGACTCCCTTCCTACTGTGCCATTAGGGCTGCAGCTATTTCTCACGATATCTGTATCTCTAGCATCGTGTGAGAAAAGTTTTTCTAAGCTGAAACTAGCGAAAAACTTCTTGAGAGCTACAATGGAGTCTGTCTAGGCTATCATATCTGGCATTATTATCGGTTTAAAGTGAGCTGGCAAAAAGCACCGATTTTGATCAAGTGATCACCAGCTTTGCAGTCCTGAAAGCCAGGAAAGCAAAATTTTGACTTGGGTTTCGATTTTTCTTTACACTCCGTGAATATCTGCTCTTAATGTAACCGTGATTTTTTTTTTGTTACAACTTACATGAACAAAAGTAATTTTTAAGTACTCAAACGTTTTGTAACATGTAGAAACTCGCTTATACGAATCTCACGGAGTCTCGAAAGAATTCCTATCGCCCGAACATTGGTTCATGATTAAACTGCGCGAAAAAAAACACGGACAGAGACAGAAAACACGTACACACATCGAGCGCAGTACGTGTTTTCTGTCTCTGTCCATCTTTTTTTCGCGCAGTCTAATCATGAACGACAAGCACCACCAGCCTGCCAGAAAACCCTTCTCGAACATTGGTATCATCAAAACGAAAGAGAATACGTTTGCAGAATCAAGAAGACATTTTCGCAAGAGCTGCTTATGTCCGAGAAGGTTTATTACGGTCGCGCGGTCACAGCCGGCCACTCGCGGAGGACACGGCGCGACAGGCAATCGCGACGTCGGTGTCGTGTACGCGACGTGCCTCCGCGGATTCTCGCGGTGCGTACAGCATGACTAGAGTTACTATATAGGCTTACGACGACAAAAGAGTGCTCGCGAAGAGTGCGGCGCAACTATAAGTCTACGATGTGCGTGCCAAGCATCACCGCACACTGTTCGTGATGCGTACATACAGCGCGGCTGGCGATCGCGTAGTGCTCAAGGTTGCAGTCGTAGTGGCGCGGGAGAGTGACCGGAACAGCTGAAATTTTGCACATTGTACACAGCGCACTCCGGTTGAAGAATTTTGCAGATTCGTATCATCCCAAACTTCGTATCAACCGGATTCGTATCAGCGAATTTTTACTTACATCGGTTAGTTCTTGATTGTACTTTCGCTTTGCACTCTTTGCTTCCCAATGTCCGCTTTTAAAATGACCGTGCCGATTTCGTTGTAATTTACATGAAGGAAACTGGCCTTATGTGTTCAAATTTTTGTATATCGGTAGGTTCTTGATTTTTAAACGAATGCGTTCGAGGGATATGTGTAAGCCTTTTAAAGTTTACATATGCGGCAGACAAGACAATTTTTTGCTCCTTGTGACTTTTGCAAGTGTCGTGTTTTCTGGCATGTCCATTAAAAGTCCTGATTAACGGATTGTCTGTTTCATGACTTTATTATTAGCTGCGCGTTTCAGTTGTCCTTGACTTATTGATTTGCCTCTCCAGTTCTCACTTGTCATTGCTGCGCATGTTCATGTGGGCGTGATAACGTGCATAGTCTGTCATTGTTTGTATTCGTCATTCCTTTCCTCTGAGCCATTATTACCGGCATAAGTGCAGTTATTTATTGAACGTTGGAAACTTATTCTTACGCTGAGCGTAATAAGCACAAACCCAAGGAGGACACAGGAAGGCGCTTCTACACGGGTTATTATGTTTTCTTCGCTGATTCTTTTTGATAGTCTCTAAATATCTATGCGAAGTTGCATTGCTACCCCTTTATAGTCATTGCAGAATTCATCACTTCACGTCTTTGTTATATTTGTGCGCATACGGCTACAGTGATTCACACGCTTAATGTTTACACGTTGCGTAGTTCGGAGGCCACTTTGTTCTTATAGTCTGATACTGGGCAATCACCTGCCTTAAGCCTCTTGCTCAGTGAATTATCTCGCAACTTACACGTGCTAATGTTTCTGCCTTTTTCGGATATATGTGTTTTTGATATGATATTTCACTGGATGATCAGTCGTGGGGCCCGATCACTGCGTATAAGTGTTAAAAAGAAAAACAAATGCTACTCGCACCATGTGATTGGGTGCGAAGCGAACTTTACTTCAACGCAAACCGTGAGCACAGAGGAGGCAGAAAGGAAGTTGCGATTCGTTGCTAAATCGCGGGGACAGAGGGAAGGGGGGGGGGGTGCAGCGCCGCGCCTCCGCACCGGGTGCGGGTGACCCTAGCGACGCCACTGATGCACCGTGCTCCCGTCGATGGCTGTGCTCCCTGTCGGGGATCTCGCGAAGCGTACTTGGGCCGCGCCAGGTTTTGTGCTCTTTCGCAGCGCGCTTGTTTTGACAGCCTACTTCGTGGGCTCGCGAATTTACGTTCGCAAAAACTGTTAACGAACACAATTGCTGTTAACGAACACAATTTTTGTGAAGTTTGCGGCTTAAAATTAGTAATTCAACGTAAAGTAAGAACTGAAAGTGAAGCCGCAACTGAGGTCATATATGCCTGAATTATTTGGTATAGTAACACTTTGAGGAAATCCCTGCCCCCGTAGCCTTGGCTGCAGAGCCACAAAAAACTGTCCCCAAGTATAGTATTAAAGTGGCTAGAATCTACAGGTTAGAGAGCCGACCGAGGTTGCCTGAGTACCGATAGCAACGACAGCTATCGGCTGCCGCATAGGGGCGCTGAGTGTGTAAGGAGTGTGCTAAAGGCTTTTTTTCATAGTCACGAATTTCAGCGACTGCGCGGTGCTCACTGCAAGTGACTTTTTTGGAAGTTTATCAACGGTTCTAGAATGGCTTTAGGAGTGCGTTACTGACAGTTGACGAAGGTGCTCTCAGTCGAATCGTGCGACCCTCTTCTGGTACGCGCTTGTCTTCTATATGCCCACATGATTTCTTTATCACTCTACATATCGTGCAGGGTCCTCCGGACACGTTTCTTATGCTTTAATCATGCCACTCTGGCCCACTGATACATAGCATGCCCGTTCTTTGCAATGTTACTTCAGCTGGGCACCTTTAATACACGGAATTTCGATGTGCAATAACTATCACAATGCGAACGTGCCAAATATAAGACGCGCACCAGTGAAACTACGTAAACCAACTAGATTACGCCCTTATGCATACGTCAAAGCCAGCTGCGCTGAGCGATATCAAATATTTTAGTATAGCATGCCAGCGGAAATAAAGGAAATAATGTTAATACGTCGCAAGCAACCTATACTCAAATAAAGTTTTACTATAACATTTCTGAAACCGTTAAACGCGTTCTACTTTGCATACAGGTGAAAGGCCCTTTATCAGTGGTTGGGCTGTTTAGTAGCCAAAATATTCTATATCAGAGTGTTTTATAACCAATGAATACAGTACATTTTCGCCATCAAAATGTCCGAACACTGCGCCGGCAACCAAAACTGTGTAGAATAAGAAACATGATAGCGATCTTAACCGCACAGAGGAGGTTTTGCTACGGAGGATCCGGGTCGGGGTTGCCCTCACACCCGCTGTAACACGAACATGACCTCAATACCATCCACGTCCAGGGTGTCCTGTCTGCAACTCACAAAATAACGAGGCAGATATTCCCCACTTGTGGGTTTGCTCTGCACTAGAGCCGACGAAAAATCGGCACCTGACAGCAGTGGGCCTTTCGCCGAACAATCCATCTTCTTAGATTGCTTAGACGCGGGGGCCTGTTCATCGTTCCCTCTTAAACTTTATATCAACAGCCAACCTTTATTTCTTTCATTTATTATCCCTTTTAATTTTCTGACAAGTATTTTTTTTTTTCGGAAGACAATAGTGTGCATGAATCCCAGCACTGCATTCACCTATGCCGATGGTGCAGTGGTTAAGATGCCCGACTACTTTGCTGGGGTACCCGGGTTCGATCCCGACCGCTTCCGGCGGCTTCATTTCGGTGGAGGCGAAGCGAAGAGGCGTCCGTGTGCTGTGCGATGTCAGTGCACGTTAAAAATCCCCAAGTGGTCGAAATTACTCCGTAGCCCTCCTCCTCTAGGCTTATCTTTCTCTCCATTTTTACTCCTACCTTCCTCCCCTTCCCTTACGGCGCGGTTCAGGTATCCACAAAAACAAGTGTGACAGATACTGCGGCTTTCCCATCCTGTGAACAAATTATTTATTATAATAAACATTTCAAAAACGATTTTTTTCTCGTGAAGTTTCGGTTTCGGTATAGAGCCGCTGGGTGACGACTCTGACGCCGTACACTCCCTTTGGTCACATGAGTGAGAAAGAAAACCGAGGTATAACCGTTTCTTATTAATTTTTGTGATTTTAACTTTTGAGCAGGCCTTCGGAAGCATTCGCATGAATTAACACGAACAAAGCAGCGATAAATACTACAGTTTTTGTATGCCTTACATGAACTCGGTGCGTCAATGACGTCACATCCACCTTTTGGCAGTTGAAATCAAAACCGAAACTGTGTAGGGGAGAAGATTCAATTCAATTGTATACTGTTGTTATTTACTGCTTGGCTATAGATGTTCGGTGTTGTGCGGTACATCATTCCGCAGGCAGGATGCACAAAGAAAATTTCGTGGCGCTACTCCTTTAAAGGAATGCAAAGTACAAGCCGCTAAAACCGCAGTCGTGGCCGAGTGGTCTGGGTGCCAGTCTCGGCTGCGGGAAGTGGTCAGTTCGAAACCTGCCGCCGAACACCCACCGGTAAAATGGGTACAAGCGTCCCCCGGCCCGGAACCCGGCTCTCTCAGGGTTGTGCGTTTGGAAGAGGCTCTGCTAACCTTGCTGAGCTCCTTGGAGGGCTTAAAGTTTCGAACAAACTAATGACCTGCAAAGGTTGGATTGACAGAAAGAAAAGGGCCACATAATGGTCTTTGGCCGCACAAGGCGGACTAATTGTTGTCCGATGGCGGAACTGATCACTGCCACATTGAAGCAACTATTTGAGACCTATGACCTCTTTCCCAAACATTTCACCCCAAAGAGCCGAGCACCAGGCCGGGGGAAAGCTTGTACCCATTAAAAAGCCGGTGGGTACCCGGCGGCGCCAGGGATGGAACCTGGTACCTCCCAAACACGAGGCAGATCATCTATCACAAGGCCACGCTTCGGTCAGTATACTTACCCAGTCGAAAAAACTACAGAAAATCTTCTGGTGTTACGACAAAATTTCTGTGCGGTTTTTGACGGGAAGCCTGTTGTGACAACACAAAATTCTGTAGTAACATCAGAAATTTCTGTAGTTACGACAGAAAAGTGCTACAGAACTACAGACAACAGAAATATACTACAGAAAAACTACAGAACTACAGAAAAATCTGATGGTTACGACAGAACTACAGGATATTCTGTCCTATTTTTGACACATTTCTGTAGTTTTTTTCGACTGGATCTTCAGATTATATGCAATGCTGGAAATATTTCTGTGAATTTAATCTAGACTGCCGTCTTCAATTATTGAAATACAGTCACAAAGCTGTTGTGTATTGTTTTGCAATGATGATGATCGCAGTTAGTCCGCTTTGTGCGCAGCGCCCTTGATTGGCGGCTGGTGACAGTCATTCTAACAGCTGTATGTCTTCCTATGAGAAACTGCCGGCGCGCGGCACAATAACCAGTACATTATAATGGGTGCCCTAAGCCTTGGGGTGTCGAACTGTGCATGCGCAGAACGTCTTGGGTCTTGAATTGACGTTAGGGCCGAGCTCAGTTTTTCCGAAACAGCGTTCGCCCCAAGCTGCATTTTTTTGTACGCAAGCTTGGCATAAGGCATATTATATAAACTCATGTAAATGGTTTTCCTTGGGACGCTTGGGTTACAGCAACATGGCGGTGGCCGGCGAAGCGGAGGCCGCTCTAGCCTAGAGCCATGGAGGAAGGAAATAACTTAGGAGAGGCCCTTGCCATTCCCAATGCATTGGAGAAAATGTGGCGGAAGTGACGTCAAAATTTAGGGTTAGCCAAGTCGGGCCATTACCAACGGCATCGCTGTTGCCATCAAAACTCGGGCCACTAGCAACAGTGTTGCTAAGGGCCCGAGGTACGTGAGCGTCGCGGAGATAGAAAATGCGGAGGGTACAGGAGGAGGAGAGACATGGCAGCGTCCGGTTGCGGCGCGGCCGCGCGACTATGCCGGCTTCAAAAAAATTACGTCAGGGCCTCTCCTAAATTCGTTCCTTCCTCCATGCCCAGAGCACTATAGCCGCTCGCCTCAGCACCGATTCGTCGCTACCGCTCCATGGTTTCATGCCTTCACGGCAAACTATAGGCGTACGAAACTTGTGTCATGTCTCAAGATGCCCGCATCACCAATTTTTAGGGATAGAGCACAACATATTTTCTTATCCCTTCCGGATTTACTCAGTGTTCTTCAGTACTACTCTGGATTTACTGAGCTGCTAGGCTTAACGAGTTCCTGCTTCAGCCTGGATTGGCTAAGATCGGCCGATTTCGCCTTGTCTGAAGAAAACCGTTTATATCACTGGTACTTTTAAATTGATTTTGTACAATAATAATTTTTGATGAATAAAATTGCGTTGTAAGCTTTCATATGTGTAGATACATTTTCATGGTTTACCGTAGTGGCGCTGTAATCGATGAACGCAGCCGGACTCAAGACTCTCCTGTCGGCTCGTACGCTGCGCATGGGCACGCTATATTATTGGGTCTCCCAATCCTTGGGCCCCCTTCTAAAAACCCCTAGTATTATTATTTTTCGAAAACAGCGTTCGGCCCAAGCCGGCTTGGGTTACGGCATCATGGCGGCGTCCGGCGAAGCAGGGACCGCTTGCCTCAGCACTGAATCATCGTTACCGCTGCACGGTGTCGTGCGCGTTCACGGCAAGCTAAAGCCTACGAAGCTTGTGCTGTCTAAAAGTTCGCGCATTGCCAAAATTTGCCGATATAACACTCAGTATTTTCTGATTGCTTCCGGATTTACCAAGCTGCTAGGCCTAACGAGTTCGCTTCCTTTGGTTGCTATGGAGACAAGACGACAGAAGCGCGGAAGGTTCAAAGGAGGCTTCCCGGTACCGGCATCGTCTTGCCGCGAGATCAACATAGAGGTGGCGCCACCGTCGCATCAATAGTGTCGACTGGCAGCCGGCGGCGCTCGCACAAAGTCACGCGGCGTAGGCCTGCTTCCGAGTTTAAAGCGGGTTTGTTTGCGATGAAATCGTGCCTTCTGCTATGCATTAGCGATTTACTGTTTATAGCATTCCAATGTTACATTCGGAGGTAAAACTATTCCTGCCAACAGGTTTATATTAGAATCTTGCAATGTTCTGAGAGTTGTCTTATCATGCAAAGTAATTTCCAAAACAGCTGCAATTGGTGCAATTTAAAAAGGGGTGGGGGGTCGTATAAGAGCAGTCACATGTAGCGTCCCTTCAACACGGAAGGAAACGCCAAAATAATCGAAGTTTCATTAAAGGGAAGCTGAAGCGATTTTCAAATTGCATGAAATTCGGGGGTTAGAAAGAAGGGGTATTGTTATTCATGTGCGTCAATTTTTTTTCAGTTCTGTTGATAAGAAAAAAAGAAATCGCTTGTTAAAAACGCGCCGTGTCACGCCCTTGGAGCTGCCGCGGGAGCGGCGGAGGCGGGGCGTCGAAACTGCGGAACAGGCGGCTGTGACATCAATTTCGGAATGACGGCCGGCCGGCTAGACCAGCCGCATGTTTTACATGCTTGCTTCGCTCCGTTGCGCGCTTTAGGAATCTACGGATCAGCGCAGTCTGCTGCTGATGCCGTTTGTTTTCTCCAGTTCTATAATTCTGTGCTGAAAGTTCCGCGTGTTCAAAGATCCCATGAGGTCAACCAGCAGATACGCAACTGTTGCGGAGTGGCGCTCCGCTCTGTTCGACGCCCTCCGAGTAGTGAGCCTCTTTTGCTGAGTTGTAAAATAAACGTCGTTCAATGTTTAAACATTGTTTTCTTGTGTCATTAGAAAACAAGCATTCCTGTGAGTGCATGAAGCAACTGGTGGCTATCTGGCTATCAGCCCGGCTTTCCGTTGTGCCAACTTTGTTGGTCCAGGCGACATGGTGCTTTATAGTCTCCCACAGGATAAGAAATGCTCGGCGCTGTGGACCTCTGTCGTGAAAAGGAAAAAAAAAATCTTGCCTTTGGAATCAGTTGTGTTTTGCACTGATGTTTTGCATGCCGATGACGATAATCGAATCTTGGCAGCGATTGCGGCCATTTGGGATTTCAATTAAATCAGCACAACTGAAGTCCGCGGCCGTTCTGTCATTCTTCCCGCACCTAATTAGCTTAATACCACTGCTGCACGGCTGGTTTCACCATCGTTACACTTCACCGAGAATACCGAATTAAAGCTCACTGTTGTTACAGACCTCGCCGCCCTTCTCGGCTATGTCAACAATTACCAATTAGGTGCAGCAAACTAAATGAATATGATCGGTAGAATGAAGCTGCATCTGCATTAGTCATTTATAACGCAGTGTCTGGATTGCCGTGCTGCTCGCGCGGCAACAGCGCGCTCAAGCATCGTCCGAACGCAGCACAGCCTCCACATGCCGCGCCGCCCACGCCTTCCGCAAGCTGTCCGTGGATCCCTTGCGCTAGCGTGAAGAAAGCGTGCTCAAATTTATTGCTGTCCTAAATAATAAGCGCAGGGATAATGGAATGCCAAAAATTAACCCTTGTTGAGGCTCGCTGACCCGTACCGAGATGCTGGTAGAATAACTACGATACAAGCAAGTTTCTCTTCACAGCTGTGCAGCGGCAGTCGCCGGTACCGTCGCTGCTCATCCGATCTTCTTGTATACGTTAGCTCATCTTCTGAGGTGGCGCCGTGATAAATGATATCTTTATATAAAAAAGCGATTTACCGTAGACAGTTCTACGAGTAGCCTGTTTACTACAGCGCTGCTTAATTTCCAAGCGTTGTCTACTGTGGCGCCGATGCGAAACAAAATATAGGCCTAGCGACGACCAGAGAGTGCGCTCGTCTGCCATGCTCGCTGCCGGCACCGTTCCGGTAAGCTGCTTCATCCGGCACTGCAGGCGCTGCGAACATGTCTGATTTCATGACGCGGTTGAAGCCGGACCATTTTCAGCGTTGCGTTGAACAGCGCACTGCGCAAACTAGCTGCAAAGATACATAGGACGGGCAGCTGCAGTACGCGTGCGTTTGTTGTTGCGCCGTTGGGCGATACTCGAAGGTTGTACAAACGCGCTGTCGACTAGGATTGCATCATATACAATGCCTATTCATTTTGTTGCTACTGAAACGAGTTTAAGTGCGCAAAGGGCAGTTGTTAAATCGGGCCAGCTCTTGCACTTTTCGACTCGCGCAAATATGATGCATGACTTTGCTTTCGCTGTCGACGTACTCTACAGCGTCTTTCGTAGCAACGTTTTTTTTTTTTTTTTTTGCACTGCTGGTTGCTCGAACGAGTACGGTAAGTGTTAGAGGTGTTTAACATTGTTCGAATAATCAATAACATTTTAGATCGAGCTCTCTAATCCCCTGAAGCGACGCGCACGCAGCAACACCGCCGGCGCCGGCCTCGCATACCCAAACTTGACGTCATGATGGGTCCAGCGGCGTCTGCTTGGAGGGCGGTCCCACTAGTGCTCGTTTTCTTGTAAAAAGTGCCGTTTGCTCTCCTTTCTGCCTTTTTTAAGTATGATTGTCTTGTTCAGCGGACAAAAAACTATAAAATGCCGCACGTAACTCGTTTTTTGCGGAATACGTTTCAGCTTCCCTTTAACGGAAGATAGAGGCTAGGTATATCTGTACTTCTTGTAAACTGAGTCCACTTTCGTGAGGCAGTCCTTTTCAAAACAAATCATTTAATATATAAATTACTTTTCATGCCGGAAATAATTGTACTAGCACGCAGAAAGAAACCGTTCTTTTTTTCTGTACATGCGGTAAACCTTAAAGAAGATACTGTTCTCCTGTCGCAGCGTGGCCTACCTTTTTCCAATTCCTTTATTTTATTTACACTGGTTAATTAGGATGATAGCAGTTGAAAGCTATTGCCTGATCTATACTGCCACCAAACAGGCCGATATGCTTCCGGATGTCCGCCGCTTCTCGGCTCGCACCACGAAGAGACCCCTCCTAGGGAGTCGGACGTGGGGAATCACAACAATTTCACTCCTTTCTGCCACTTTGTGACTCTTATTGGCATAAAAAGAGTCATGCAAGGAATCAGTCGCTGCAACCTCCCCACGTGGCCAGAACCCAATCACGGCCAAAGGCGGCATGGTGGACTTGATACGGCGGCTAAAACATAATCGGTAAGCAAAGCCCTTCGAAGGCGGTTATAAAATGTCAAAGGAAAAAGCTGGCTTCACATGTGTCATACTTCTAACAAAACAGCGTATTTATCTGATTGTTAGGCTCACTTTTCCCAAAAAATTGACTCAAATATATATATATATATGTCATATAACAAAACAAAGTATTTATCTGATTCTTAGGCTCACTTTTTCCATGAAAACTGACTCATCGAACTTTTATTACTCCTGTTAGAGCTCAATACAAACCAAAATCACGGGATAATGGTCGCTCGTTAGATTTGTGGCGCATTGAAGTCAATTAATGACGCTAATCACTGTACCTTCCCGCATATCCGTTGTTGTAGCCTTAGCAGCATGAACGAAGGTTTTAAGTAATAGGAAGCGAAGTCGAAATTGAATGCAAAAGCTGTACACAACCCACAAATAACGCTCTTCGCCGAATCCCACCATGGAATACCACAGTACACAGCACTAACATTGGAGTACGTGCGCATCTATCTGGCGACACTGACGCGACAACCGCAGGCGGTCATTTCGGTGGAAAAACACGTTCTTTTTTTTGTTGTTTTTTTCTTTTCCCGATTGTGTCACGACGTCACACATTTGGAGCGATGCCACTGGCTGGAGGAGGGTCGTTGGAGGCTGTTTGCCGCTTTTTTTCGTAGTGTAGCAAGTGGCACTTTTGAATCTCCCGCGGCTGCCCAAACGTGATGACGCCGTGCCCCTGCCTTGATTTTTGATTCATTAAGAACGGGGGGGGAGCAGACCCACCATATAAACTAGATGGCACTGCTCTCCCACGTGCCGATTGCATCGAGTACTTCTGCATATCTTCAACAAGAACGCTCTGATATTGCAAGCAGTGAATTGACGATCAGTGAAGTTTTACAAAGTATTATTATGACTGATTGTTTATTTTATGCAGTGACATCGAACTTCTTCAGATGCGCATTACTGTTAACAGAGCAGCTTCATTCCTTTATTCAATATTAAACAAAAGTGATTACTAAGCGCTGTTCCTGGCCGAACACCACCTAGACCAGTTGGTGATGACGCCTTTAATGCCTCATACTGTTGTCCGCAAATGTGTCCGCGTTTCGGGTGCATGCCTTAAATGGGCATATGCGAATCACCATTGAATCGATACTTAATCAATAGCAATCGGATGATATCGGAACATGATTCAGGCATTTTCAAGATAATTTTATGATAATTTACGAAAAATAGGAACCCATGCATTTGGAGGTCATAGTCACTATCATTGACCATCACTTACTAGTTAGGCGGCGTTTAATTAACACTAACCAGACATTAACTAGTACTCAGAAAGTTGAAGTCATAGTGAACTATCACTAACCAATAGTAATAGACTAGGGATGTGAAACTTCCTATACCTCCCAGCGGCCATGAATTACAGACGCTAGCGCCAAACACCTCATAGTAGCGGGAAGGGGCACGTAAAAAAAATGGACTTTACGGGGGAGGCCGTACAGCAGAGCGGTTAAAAAAATTTAGAGGACGCTTAAGCTTCGCCTTCAAGAGTGGAACGCGATAGCGTTATTGCACCTCGTCGAGCAAACTTATTAAACGCAAGGGTATTGGGGTATCCTCGCACCGGTACCCGCGCGGCCCGAAGGGGAGAAGCGGGTGAGCGAAGATAGTGATCTAAAGAAAGGAAAGACGCTTGATTCTACAACCCGTGAGGGTACACGGAGAAACGTCAGGGGCGAGTGGCGCGCCACGTGTCGGGGCAGCGCCGCACATTGCGAGGAGGGGTTCTTCTTTGTTTGCCGCAAAATGGGTCCGCATGTGCGCAGAGCGCAGAAAAAAATGTAGCGGAAACGTACTTCGCTACTCGTGTAACTGCGACTTCTGTAAGTAACATGCTCATAATTACCGATATACACCGCAGTATAACGTTCTACGGCACGTTTCTAAGGCAACACCGCACTCACTAGAAGCGCTTTTGTACCGCTTTCAAGCATCGAACTCGTGGCTGAGTGTCTCTAACAAGTTCGACCTAGTCCGATAGGACGCCCGCCGTACCGCCGTGGAAGTCTTTGTCGGCGGTCCTTCGACGTCTGCATTCTCGTGACCTGGTGTTCGGTCCTCCGTGTCGTCGTGTGTCCGCTTCGCTACCGCTGCCGAGTTCGCTGCCTCAGATTCGACCATGCTGTCTGTCTCATGAATGAATACTGTGCTGTGACTGACCTCCGTGTCCCCAGTTGAGTTGCTGCTGCTGGCCACCTTAGCGTCCGCGACGCCGACGGAACACGCTTGCAAATTCTTGACACCCTGTTCCTTGACCTCGTCCGCGTTTGGGGAGGGGGGAGTGACCGTTGTTTCTGCTGAGCTGGTGCCTGACTCCTTAGCTGCTTCTTCCGCATCCGCCTCGTCCATGAGGTGTTCCGACATGTCGTCGTTCCTCACGGGCCCTGCGACGTTTGCATACGTCTTTACACACTGCGGTTCGTCGTGGCCGAAACGACGACAACGAGCGCAGCGCGGAACCTGGCACTCCTTCCGGATGTGACCCGTCGTCTTGCAGCGAAGGCACAGGGGAGCCCTGCCCGGAACGACGACGAGCGCTGGCTCACCGGCAACTCGCAGCTGGTGTGGGATGTCGTCAATTTTCACCCCTGTCTTCAGCTTTAGGGACACGGTGCGCGTAGTTGACCCTTTGTCGGTGACGCCTTGTGCGCGCCACCTTTCCCTTGCGATGTCAGACACCGTCCCATACGGCAACAGTGCGGCTCGCACGTCTTCGTCAGGAACGCCATGCAACAGCCAGTGAATCTTTAACCGGACGCCCTGGTCGTTGGGGTCGACGATAACACAGCGATGGTCCTTCACTTTCACATCACTGACAGCGAGCAGCTTACGTGTGGCCTCGGCGTCTTTAAACGTCACTGCCCAAACGTGGTTCATTTGGTACGCCCCCAGGGCGACCACCTCTGGGAGCAATCCAAGACGAACCAACGCGTCCCTGAAGTCTTCAACTCGGTATGGTCGAGCTTTCACATCACCATGCATGAAAACACTATTAAGCACAATGCGCCCGGTTGGCAAACTTGGCAGAATCACCTGATACTCGTCAGCCGAAGCGTCAAAAAACCTGTTTCCGCGGCCGGCCTGGGCCGCAAACGCCGCTCCGCCGGAGCTCATGCTTCTGCGTCCGTACACGCCGGTGGCCGGAAGTTAGAGAAAAGAGGGGGGGCTGCATCGCTCCCACCTCAGACTTAACACCTGACACCATGGAGGGGTGCTCGGCCACAGACATCACTAAAGGTATGACCATGCTCCCGGGTATTCGTTCATCACCAATGATTTGTCTAGACAAAGCCATTAGATTCGCAACTATGAATGTTCGAGGGCTCGCAGCAAGGCGCAAGCAAAATCAACTGTTTCGTTTGGTTAGCGAGCTGGAGCTAGACGTCATCGCGATTCAGGAAACTAAAGTTGATGGTGAAGAAGAAACCGGGAGAATGGTTAGCCTTTTTACTTCAAGATACAATGCCGTTGTAAGTCATGCAGTTGGAGCAGCGGCTGGTTGTGTGCTGTTTGTGCGTCAGTGCCTTGGTGTCACAATTCAAGCTGTCACGACTTGTGCGTATGGCCGCTTTGTTGTTTGCGATCTCGTGCTGTATTCATACGAATGGCGCATCATTTGTGTTTATGCACCGAACAGCGTGGGCGAAAGGCGCGATTTCTTTGAAGGTATTCGTCAGTATTGCAACTCTGAAAGGCTAACTGTGATAATGGGAGACTTCAATTGTGTACTCTCCGCATCAGATAAAACGAGTAGAAGGCCGCATAGTGATGCCAGCACCTGTGTTCTCGCAGAATTGGTAAATGAATTTAACCTTGTTGATGTGGCTGGGTGTCTGGAGGGTGGACGAGCGGCACAGTTCACGCATTTCCAGGCTTCTAGCCACGCTCGACTCGATAGGATGTACATATCTCTTGATCTGGTGCCTGTATGCCACGAATACCACGTTAAGCCAGTATCGTTCAGCGATCACTGCTTGGTCACCGTCACTATCACTGGGAACAAAACTAAAAGTCAAGGATTTGACTGGCAAATGTGGAAGTTAAATTCAAAATTATTATCTGATGACAGTTTCCAAGCCGACGTTGAAAGGCATATAGCAAATATGAATGACAAAGGCGTAACAAAGTTAGGGGCTAAATGGGAGGTTTTTAAACAGAATGTCAAAATGACAGCATTGGAAAGATCGAGCGCTATAGCCAGACAAGAAAGGGCCGAAGAAAGGTCCCTTCGCGTGAATCTACAGCGTCTAATCGATGTGGAAAGCAATAACCCCGGTTTGTTCATAGACGACATACGAGCCCTTAAGGGCAAGCTTGAACTACTCGACGCTGACCGATATCGCGGTGCCCTTGTCAGAGCTAGAGCCGAACGGCTGATAAGGGGGGAAGGTCCGACAAAAAGGGCGTTAGGCACAGAAAAGTGGCACGCTCGAAGGAATCAGATAGATGAAATTGAATACCAAGGGACCATTACCAATGAAAAGAAAGAAATCCAGCAAGCTTTCTTCGAGCATTATCGTCAGCAGTTCGCACGATGTGCAGTTGATATCGAGAGTTTCAAGAGAGTTTATTTGCCTTTAATGCCACAACTCGACGAAAAGACGACACGTGTGCTAGAGACCCCCATCACGGAGGACGAAGTGAAATGCGCTATTGGGAATTTGAACCCCGGCAAATCGCCTGGCCCTGATGGACTTAGCGCCGCATTTTATAAAGCTTTCCAGGATTTTCTCTCGCCGGTACTGGAAAAAGTGTATAATGAAGCATATGACCTTAATGTGCTGCCGCCGTCCTTTGCATCTTCTCATACTGTGCTAATTCCCAAAACGGAGGACCGAGGTCAATTACGCAGTGTTACCTCTTACCGGCCGATTAGTTTAACCAATGTCGGCTATAAAATTTTTATGAAAATACTAGCTAAAAGACTGCAAACAGTTATTAAAGAGATTGTTGGAGACCACCAAACATGCGGTATTAAAGACAGGTCCATTTTTACGAACATTCACATTGCGAGGGCCATTCTTGAATGTTGCGATGATGGTGGACTTGGAGTAGCAATGCTCCAAATAGATCTTGAAAAGGCTTTTGATAGAGTGCCCCACGACTTGCTTTTGTGTATATTAGACTATGTCAAGGTCGGATGCGTCATCAGAGAAGGAGTGGCTATGGCTTACAGTGCTTGTACAACTAGACTAATTGTGAACAAATCTGTCGGTGACAGTATTGCTGTCCAACGCTCAATTCGTCAAGGTTGCCCCCTTTCACCTCTTCTCTTTTGTATCTATCTTGAACCCTTATGTTTAAGCATTATCAAGCATGAGAAAATGCGGGGCTTCAAGCTGCATCAAGCAGAAGTGAAGCTTTTGGCTTATGCCGATGATGTCGCGATGTTTTGTGTAGACTACGAAAGCATCGTAGAAGTTGTGAAAACTGTAAAAGAATTTTGCGCTGTAAGCGGCAGTGCTGTTAACTGGGGCAAGTGCCTGGGCTTCTGGCACGGTGACTGGCCAGCGACCCCAGGCATTTTTGCTAACATGAAATTCGTTACCAACCCTGTCAGCTACCTTGGTGCCCCTCTTGAATCGTATCGGGACAGTGACCCATACTGGAAAAACCAAGTCGGTAAATTCAAAGATAGAGTGGACAATTGGAATGGATGGCAGTGGTCGGTGTTTGCGAAGGCCACGATTTGTAATTTGTTTTTAGTGACAAAAGTTTGGTACGTGCTTCAAGTGTTATATTGTTCAAGAGCTAATGTCCAAAAGATGCATCGTATCTTTGCCGTCTTTGTGTGGGGGTCTTCGTGGGAACGGACAAGTCGGACAAATCTCTTCCGCCGGGTGAAGGACGGCGGGCTTGGTTTGGCAAATCTGTTTCTGCGCCAGTTAGTCAATCGTTTCATGTTTTTGAGGAATGTGAAAAATCCATTTCTTCGTACGGTCTGTCAGTTACGCCTGGGTCAAGCTCTCCCGGGAATTGTCGTTTCTTCTGGCGCATGTCAGGAGGTGTCCACGGGTATCTAAGGGAAGTGGTCTTGGCGTACAGGTTCTTGATGGTGCGGTTTACTTTAGACTATTTGTGGAGTGTAAACCCGAAAAAACTGTATAAAGACTTGTGCGATGTGGTGCTTCCAGAACCGTTGTACAGAGCTGTGTACTCGTCTACCGGGGGCAAAAATGTTCTTAAAAGAGTGAAGAGGATGATGGTGCCGGCAGGGATGAAAACGTTCTTTTTTAAGCTGCACACTGGAACATTGGAGGTAAAGAAATGGAAGGAACAGAAAGGGCTTTTTGTACCCTGGGGTGTCCACTGCATAATATGCAGGAAAGAGGAGACGATTGAACACGTGTTTCTCGAATGCTGGGACGCCGTATTTTTATGGGACGTGCTCCAGAGGACGCTTAAAAAGGAACTACCCATAAGCCCACATAGTATTCGATTCTTGCCAGTAGAAGCGAACAATGATACACCGTTGGATCTTTTGATGCTACTGGCTCTCCACAGCATATGGAAAAGCAGAATGGCTGTAGAGCATGGTGACGTCGATGCACGTTCAGCGAGACAGCTCTTTAGAGAGAGCATACGGGCATATGTGGATGAACAGAAAGCGTTAAAACTAGAGTCAGAATGGTTGGTTAGTTTTGAAGGGTTGTCACATATGAGGGATTTTTAATCCGACAACTTCAGCTAAGGAAGGCCGAAGCTTTAAGTCAATGCTTGATCTTTTATTTTCTCATGTTATTGATGTCACATGTGTCTTTTTTGTGTACGTCCTCGGTCAGGAAATAAAGAAAAAAAAAACTCGTGGCTGAGTGGTAGCGTCTCCGTCTCACACTCCGGAGACCCTGGTTCGATTCCCACACAGCCCATCTTGGAAGTTGCTTTTTATTTATGAAGTGCATGCCGGGATTTATCGCTCACGGCCAACGCCGACGACACCGGCTTTTCTGCGACACGAGTTCCTTAACGCTATCGCGTTAAAACGGCGCGCTGAAGGGGGTGTCGGTAGGTTGCTTCAAGCAGCGCAGGTCACGCGCTCGTGTGCGTCCGCGCCCGGGAGAACGCTCTACTCGCAAATTTCTACCGCACCATCGCTCCTGCCGCGGCGCGACCAGCTCGGGGCAGGAAGTCTGATGGAAAGAAAAACGAAAGACATAACGCCCTCGAGGGTGGTGGTAGTGGTGGAGGCGCACTTTTTAATTACGCCCAAAAACAGGGGACCAGTCAAAGGACCGGTTGCGCTGGCTTAAAGGAGGTCGGCGGTGGCCTGCTGGCTCGGAAGTACACAGGAGAGGCTCCCACGTCTCTGGGGTGTTTGAGTTGTCTGTGTTCTAGTGTGTACAAGTCCACGCCATGTGTAGGAGAGTGGGCCGGAGTTGAGCAGTGTTTGCACATGGGGGCTATCTGTTGCGGAAAAATCCTGCTGTATAAGAGGGGGGGGAAGCTGTCGGCTTGTAGTTTGCTCCATTGGACGGCCTCGCGTCTTGTTAGATCGTGGTGTGCGGGAGGATATGTGCATCTTTATAGAGTCGGTATAGTGCTGGAGTATTTCCGTGTGAGTAGAGAAGCGCGTGAGATATTAGTGTCAGGGGAAGCAGGGTGGCTGATCATACTCTCGGTTCGGCAGCTGAGATCTCGAGCGAGGGTGTGCTCCTGGGCGTTTCCGCTGAGCGACTCGTGGGCTAGAGCCCAAAGAAGTAGCTAGATGTGGAAGAGGGTGCAGTAGAACGTTAAATGTGTAACGCCTGGCCAGATATACGGCCAGCATCGTAGTTGCGGATAGCCTGTTGAGAATCACTGATGACGACTTTGGTATTAGGGTCGGATAGCGCTAGCGCAATGGCAACCTCCTCAGCTGCGGTGACTGTTTCTGCATTGCGAATACTGCAGGCTGTGTACTAGCTGCGGTGAGGGACGAAAGCTACCGCCACCGTCGCTGGCTTCGAGGGATGGTAAGAGACATCCGTATACGTGACGTCAGGATGTCCGCTGCAGCGTTTCTCGAATTGACGTGCTCGGTCGGCCCATCTCTCAGCGTGGTGTTCCTGCTGCATCCGTTTGAGAATGGGAGGGATGCGGAGATTTAGTCGATGTTCCGGGGTAAGTTCAGCATAACTTGGGGCCTCTCTCGGCGGGAAGATCCCAACTTGCTGCAGTGCCACTCGGCAACTGTATGTGAGTGAGAGCCGCTCATATTGGGCGGTGAGGGTTGCTTCGATCAGTTCGCTCATGGTATTGGAGATCCCGAGAGCCATGAGCTCATGGGTGGCTGTGGACATGGCAAGACCCAGGACCGCCGTCTTGTACGCTTTTCTAAGTGACGTCTCTAGCCGTTCGCCTTCGGCACGAGTGAGACGTAGGTAGGGTGCAGAGTCGGTGATTTGGGAGCAGATGAAATCTTGAACGAGGCGCAGGAGATTGGATTCTCGCATGCCATGATGCTTGTTGGAGACTCCCTTAAGGAGGCGTCTGATCTGTACCACCGACTGGTCGATGCGTTGGAGCACGATGCTGTTGCTGCTGTTGCCCTGTAGATTTAATCCCAAGATCCTGATGTGGTCTGTGCGAGGAATCGGGTTTTATTGCACCTGGAGGTTGATGTCAGGAAGTATCTTTGGAGGGCGTCGTCCCGAGGACGAGATGATGATATACTCTGACTTTGTCGCTGAGCAGGTGGGGCCAACTGTGCTGAGATAATCTCCGATCCGTTCGATGGCGGTCTGTTGAGTCTCTTCAATTTGGCCGTCACTGCCGCGCGGGATCCAAAGTGTGAGGTCGTCAGCATAAATTCTCTCTCGAGGGCGCAGGTGCTCGTGAGCAAGCGTATCCGACAGCGGCAAAAAAGGCGCAGAGAACATATCGTTCCCCTTTTTTATTAACTGCACGTGAAATAGAGAATGAAAAGATGCGACGGGGTATGAAACACAAACATACCCAAATATCCACAATTTTACAGTAGTGTCCTGCTCTAACATTGTAATCTTGCATGCTTGCTTTATCAATACAAAAGAACGCATTTTGCCGGCACTGCTTGTGTCAGCATGTGCACAGTTGATTTGAAATTAAATCAAATGATACCAACAAAGCAAAGCAGAAATATAGAATAAATGCATGCGTTCTAGTATACCTGGTGGTTGGTATTTGATGCAAGTAATCACATGTCACCGTGCTATACATAACCAAAATAGCATGATTAAAAATTCACACTACCCTTTCTGGAAGAACCGTCCTCTTCGAAATGCACTTGCGCCTCTCCAGAGCACATGAAGGTAACAAGTTCAACAACACCAAACACAGCGGATGTCACCGACTGTAATGACCAGCACAATCAGCAGAAGAGATGGGTCCATGGAACTGGAGCTTCAGGCAGGCAAGTCTCTCGTCTCACGAAGGGGCGGAGAGCCAGCAGGAATGAGATGCACTGAGTCCAAAAGCCGTGAAGAACAATCGCGACTTTGGTCGAGAAGCCAACACACAGAGAATTCAGAGCGCTAGGCTACGCAGGCGACTGACACAGACGTCGGTTCTAATTCAAAACGAGCGGAGTCGTAACGGTTGCAGCGGTTCGCGCGAGGGCGAAGCCACGCAGCGCAGTCGGCGGTGCCGTCGGTGCGAGGAGAAAAATTTAAGCGCGAGGCAGAAGTCTCCTCCCAGGTTTTGCGCTTTCGTTTTCGCCCCCGTATGTAAGAAGGGGCGGCGAAATATACGCCAGGCGATTGAGTCGATAGCCTTCGAGATTTTCAATCGCGATCGAACTCGAAGGACAGTGTGTCACTGCTACATGGCAAAACTCGAAGGCTATTGAAATAGTTCTGGTGCTTGGCGCCAAACTTTTGTGGCGCCACTATCGTTGCTTTCAGTTTTGCTTAATGAACTAAAATCTCTCTATAAATGCAAAATAAAATATAACTGCTACTTTTTTTAGTAACTGCCGTTGCTTGTTATTCAAGGACAACTTTGTTTTTTTTTTAACACGTTGACGTCCATACGGCTGTGCTTTTCATTGTGTTTGCTTTTCTCGGCGGCGCATGCTACAGTGGCAGCGAGTACATAAATGATGCGTCTTAAAAAAGAGCGATGCTATTTTAAAAATAATACAGATAATATTATTTTACCGCGTAAATTAAAGATATATAATGATAACGCTTGTTCATGTTTTTGTATGGTAAACACACTGGTGCACGTGTGTGCGTGACGCTTCTCAGGTCAACGCTAGCAACCTTGCGCGACGTTCGAATGCCTTCGAGATCTCGATAGAGTTCTGAGCTGTTCCGTTGACTGGATAGACTATCGACTCAATGGCCATTGAAACCCGTGTGGCAGCTTTCGAAGGTCTTCGAGTCGATATACAATCGGTTCGAGGGCCTTAGAAATGCCCGTGTGACAGCGGTATTAGACGGGACGGAAGCGCCGCTGAGTTTCCGCGGCCTGCCCAACGACGAGACCCGTCACCAGGTGCGGGTGCCAAGGAGCCGGCCCAACACGGGCCAAACCAGCGCGGACTTACCCCCAAGGTGACAAACGGGAAACGGGGTCCGCCTCCACCTACTCAAGGACGAGCGGGTACCATCAACAAGGCTCCAATTCCGTAGACCAGCAGGTTACGGGCAGGGTAGCCCTCTTTCTGACTCCCCCCCCCCCCCCAAACGCCATCCAAAACACCGGAGCAACTTGAAATCGCGGCTTTACGCGAACCAGTCGAACTCTTAACCCACAAACTGGCAACTGGATTTGGTTGAATAACGCCAGGGAAAATCGGTTTCCCCCCCTACCTCTCGGACGGCTGGGACGGGAGCAACCACCCCTTCAGAGCAAGCGGCTCCGCGGCCAGATCAATGCACTATAGAGTCCAGGTTGAGCGCCGTGGAAGCTCAGATCACTGTACGTTTTAGCGCCCAAGTGGCACAAATTACAGCTGCCCTTCAAACCGTACTAGACAGGATCCCGAGCCATAGCAGCTCAGCTTCCAAAACGATCTGCAAAACCTCTCAGCAAGGCCTGAACGTCGGGCTGTGTTAAACGCCCTCAGCCAATGGCGCGAGCCACAAAATTGCGAGACTTCAAACCCCCTCGGAGGACGAGGACTCATCGATGAAGAACGAAGCTCCACACACGGCTGTGGACAGTGGGGCGAACCCTGACGGCTCCCATCTCCTCCTGGGTGACACATATTTTAAGGGAACACAATGGTGGGCGAGAATAGTAAACGCCGATACTTGGACAAAAATTCGGCCTCAACCATAATTCTTAAGTGGAATTGTAGGGGTTTCCGCGTACGCACCAAGCGGGCCGCCCTTCGGTTACTCTTAACATTCCCGAAAAGGCCCGCAGTGGTAGCCCTCCAGGAGCCGGAAGACAGTGCCACACAGACCAATTATACAGTTGTCAGCGGGATGCACAGAACACGCTCTGCGTCAACCAATATTTTATGGCTATCCCTGTTGATTTGGACTGTAATACGGCCTATTCGTACGTTATGATGACCCTCCTTCCGCTTAAGAAACAGGACCCTTCACTACACATACTCAACATACACAGTTCACCTAAACTTCCTAATGTAACGTACATCGACATATTCAGCAATGCCCTTAAGGTGGCAAGAAGCGAGCCCCTCATCATAGCTGGGGATGTCAATGCACCCAGTCATCTCTGGGGCTACCGTAGGAAGGAGAAATGCGGACGAAAGCTGACGGAGCTTATCTCCACGTTGGGCCTAACCCCCCACACGGATCCTGCTCTCCCCACCCTGATAGATAACTCAGTAACACGGGACCTATTTCCCGATCTTACGTTTACCAAAAACATAAGTTATGCGGAGTCGCACAACACCCAGGAAACCCTTGGGAGTGACCACTGCATCCTGATCACAACACTCCGCACGAAACCTCTTACACGTTTTCACCAAAAACTATGGTCCCCGATTGGACGCGCTTTCGCTCGGAGTATATTAACTCTGAACCTTTAGCCCAACAGGGCTATGAATGCTGGCCTCAAAATTTGGTAGCACAGCTTCGTAGGGTTGAACAACACTTTCAACTCTCGGAGCCAACGCCAGCGGTGGACGACCACCTCCTGCACCTCTGGAAGGCCCGACATAGCCTCATCTGCCGATGGCGCCGGCAGAAGCATACCCGCCAGCTCCAAATCGGATACCGGCATTCACCCACTAGGCAGCCGAGTATGCGGTCCAACTCGCTGGCTCAAACTGGATAGACCGCTATAACACTGTAGCTCGACAAAGGAATCGGAGCACATGGGGCATATTCCGCGCATTGATCGATCCGAACCAAACAAGCAATGAAACCCAGAAACAATTTCAGAGAGCTATTCATGCTTTCCATGTGACACTACTAAATTGGCTACAGCACTGAGAGACAAATATATAAGTAGCATTCAGGACCCCCGCGGGTCGGCGTACTCATATGCAGGCTCTGAGAATGAGGAGTTGGATAGACGGTTCCAGCTCCACGACCTGAATGCGGCTCTGGCAAAAATGAAACGTGGTACAGTCCCCGGATGGGACAGAGTAATGGTTAAGCTTCTTGCTAACCTCCCAGAACCGGTATACCTGGCTCTTCTGCACTATTTAAACATCATATTGGACGGAGGCACCCCTCTCCCAACAGATTATAAAACCACATTAGTCACTTTCATACCATAACCCGTTAAAGCCGTCAACATCGAAAATCTCAGACGCATTTTATTGACTTCATGTGTGTGGAAGTTGATAAAGACCAAGGTCCGGGACCAATTCCCTCGGTATCTAGAACTCAAACACACTTTTGCGGACACCATGTGCACATTACGCCCACACCGGTTCGCGAAAGACGTCCTGCGCCAACTTCACAAAGACGTCCTGGCTCCGGTCGAATACCCCAGTAGCGACGAGATGGTCCTCGCTTTGGACCTCAAAGGGGCCTTCGACAACGTAACCCACGACATCATCCTCGCACATTTATCGCAGACAAACTATGGACACAACACGTTCAGGTACATCCGACAGTACCTTACTGATCTGCCAACCTATTATGTATTCAAGACTAGGAGCATAGTCCTTACCCCTTGTGTACGCCAGGAACTCCTCAGGGAGCGGTTCTCTCTCCCCTCCTCTTTATCCTCACCATGGCTCACCTCCCCTCATTGCTTAATGATGTCCCAGGTATCAGGCATGCCCTGTATGACGATGACATCACGCTCAGGGTAACAAATGGGTCGCTGGGACAGATCGAGGACAGCCTGCAACAAGCGGCGACTATCGTGGACGGATATCCTCTTCGTCACTGTGGCCTGAAATGCTCTCTAACCAAATCAGAATTCGTACACCTCTGACCCAACCCGAAGCATACGACTAAAATTGCCTTCGCCCTTGCTAGCGGCTCCATCCCTGAACGACATGAGATAAGAGTGTTGAGTCTATTCATTGCAGTTGTAAGGTAGATACAACTTTGCAGAAACTCCAAAAGATTATTCACGTTTCAATTACATAATAAGTATACCATTACACTAACTGGTACGGCGTTAGCATAAAGATTTTTAACAAATTGGCACCTTTAGTAATATACACCTTACACGATTAGTACTAACCGCAGTGGCGTTGCGAGGGGGGTGCAGTCCGCACCGGGTGCAACGCTCAGGAGGGGGGGGGGGGGTGCGGCAGTTAGAGAGGGGAAGAGGCGGGGGGTCAAATAAACATTGTGCAAAGACGCGAAAAGGCGCGCATGGGGGGAGATACTGAATGACAAGTGGGATCTCCTCACAGAACGACTTATTCTGTGGTGAGGAGCGCTTGAAAACACATTCCTTAGTTTATGCTAGAGACTCCATGCAATTTTAACTTCGGACAAGGCATGTGTACGCGCGTGTACCCTGGAAACACCAGCATTAACCCGATACCCATCGGAAACCCTGCGCGGGAGTGTGTTAGACGACACCCGTCGGCGGCTGAGCCGCATCGCCTCTTCTTGTTTCTGCGCACATCACTCTGCTTTCCCAAGCTAGGACCGCTGGCAGCATCTGCCCAGCAGTCTTTTGTTTTTTGTATTATTCATTTATCTTCTGTACCTTTCTCGCTCCTAGGCCCAGTCACACATCCATCTCACACTTTCAAACGCCGAAAAGCACGGATGCCTGGGGGATGGCACTTCTGATCACTAAGCGCCGACTAGAGAAAAAAATTAGAATGAGGGCACCTGTGTTATTTGCACCTTTGGTGTTCAGTACTTGACGAAGTCAATGCTGTGCTTCTGTATTTGCAGACAAAAGGACTATCCCTTGACAAAGTAGTAGCAACGTTTAAGGCTCTAAAGCTTTTTCTCGAAAAGGAACGTGGTCGCCTAGTGGAAAATGCTGTTGAGCAGCCGCTCATAAAATACAGTGAACTTGGAATTGCAGTGAGAGGCGTGTCAGGTTAAGGAAGAGAATGACAGGTGAACAAGCCAAAGACTCGAAACTTTCGTTGCAGGAGGAAAATAACAGGGCGATCCTGAAGTGCATTGATAGATTTATGCCGAGCTCTGCAGAAGATCCAAAAGCGATTCGAGAAGTGGCAACTCTGTTTGGACCTGCTGAAGCAAATAGCCTTCTTTATTCAACTGAGCTCAAAGTTTCTATTCCTTAAACTTACCGAATTCTATGACGGACTGTCTGACACCGCTCTCCTTATCGAAATTCCTAGGATGAGGAGACACCTCAAAGCAGCCGGCATCGCCCTGGAAGTCACCAACAGTTGGGCAGCATTGGACTTCTTCACATTCATTACGAGGTGGGATTTTGTAGACTCCCTTCCTACTGTGCCATTAGGGCTGCAGCTATTTCTCACGATATGTGTATCTCTAGCATCGTGTGAGAAAAGCTTTTCTAAGCTTAAACTAGCGAAAAACTTCTTGAGAGCTACAATGGGGTCTGTCTAGGCTATCATATCTGGCATTATTATCGGTTTAAAGTGAGCTGGCAAAAAGCACCGATTTTGATCAAGTGATCACCAGCTTTGCAGTCCTGAAAGCCAGGAAAGCAAAATTTTGACTTGGGTTTCGATTTTTCTTTACACTCCGTGAATATCTGCTCTTAATGTAACCGTGATTTTTTTTTGTTACAACTTACATGAACAAAAGTAATTTTTAAGTACTCAAACGTTTTGTAACATGTAGAAACTCGCTTATACGAATCTCACGGAGTCTCGAAAGAATTCCCATCGCCCGAACATTGGTTCATGATTAAACTGCGCGAAAAAAAACACGGACAGAGACAGAAAACACGTACACACATCGAGCGCAGTACGTGTTTTCTGTCTCTGTCCATCTTTTTTTCGCGCAGTCTAATCATGAACGACAAGCACAACCAGCCTGCCAGAAAACCCTTCTCGAACATTGGTATCATCAAAACGAAAGAGAATACGTTTGCAGAATCAAGAAGACATTTTCGCAAGAGCTGCTTATGTCCGAGAAGGTTTATTACGGTCGCGCGGTCACAGCCGGCCACTCGCGGAGGACACGGCGCGACAGGCAATCGCGACGTCGGTGTCGTGTACGCGACGTGCCTCCGCGGATTCTCGCGGTGCGTACAGCATGACTAGAGTTACTATATAGGCTTACGACGACAAAAGAGTGCTCGCGAAGAGTGCGGCGCAACTATAAGTCTACGATGTGCGTGCCAAGCATCACCGCACACTGTTCGTGATGCGTACATACAGCGCGGCTGGCGATCGCGTAGTGCTCAAGGTTGCAGTCGTAGTGGCGCGGGAGAGTGACCGGAACAGCTGAAATTTTGCACATTGTACACAGCGCACTCCGGTTGAAGAATTTTGCAGATTCGTATCATCCCAAACTTCGTATCAACCGGATTCGTATCAGCGAATTTTTACTTACATCGGTTAGTTCTTGATTGTACTTTCGCTTTGCACTCTTTGCTTCCCAATGTCCGCTTTTAAAATGACCGTGCCGATTTCGTTGTAATTTACATGAAGGAAACTGGCCTTATGTGTTCAAATTTTTGTATATCGGTAGGTTCTTGATTTTTAAACGAATGCGTTCGAGGGATATGTGTAAGCCTTTTAAAGTTTACATATGCGGCAGACAAGACAATTTTTTGCTCCTTGTGACTTTTGCAGGTGTCGTGTTTTCTGGCATGTCCATTAAAAGTCCTGATTAACGGATTGTCTGTTTCATGACTTTATTATTAGCTGCGCGTTTCAGTTGTCCTTGACTTATTGATTTGCCTCTCCAGTTCTCACTTGTCATTGCTGCACATGTTCATGTGGGCGTGATAACGTGCATAGTCTGTCATTGTTTGTATTCGCCATTCCTTTCCTCTGAGCCATTATTACCGGCATAAGTGCAGTTATTTATTGAACGTTGGAAACTTACTCTTACGCTGAGCGTAATAAGCACAAACCCAAGGAGGACACAGGAAGGCGCTTCTACACGGGTTATTATGTTTTCTTCGCTGATTCTTTTTGATAGTCTCTAAATATCTATGCGAAGTTGCATTGCTACCCCTTTATAGTCATTGCAGAATTCATCACTTCACGTCTTTGTTATATTTGTGCGCATACGGCTACAGTGATTCACACGCTTAATGTTTACACGTTGCGTAGTTCGGAGGCCACTTTGTTCTTATAGTCTGATACTGGGCAATCACCTGCCTTAAGCCTCTTGCTCAGTGAATTTTCTCGCAACTTACACGTGCTAATGTTTCTGCCTTTTTCGGATATATGTGCTTTTGATATGATATTTCACTGGATTATCAGTCGTGGGGCCCGATCACTGCGTATAAGTGTTAAAAAGAAAAACAAATGCTACTCGCACCATGTGATTGGGTGCGAAGCGAACTTTACTTCAACGCAAACCGTGAGCACAGAGGAGGCAGAAAGGAAGTTGCGATTCGTTGCTAAATCGCGGGGACAGAGGGAAGGGGGGGGGGGGGGGGTGCAGCGCCGCGCCTCCGCACCGGGTGCGGGTGACCCTAGCGACGCCACTGATGCACCGTGCTCCCGTCGATGGCTGTGCTCCCTGTCGGGGATCTCGCGAAGCGTACTTGGGCCGCGCCAAGTTTTGTGCTCTTTCGCAGCGCGCTTGTTTTGACAGCCTACTTCGTGGGCTCGCGAATTTACGTTCGCAAAAACTGTTAACGAACACAATTGCTGTTAACGAACATAATTTTTGTGAAGTTTGCGGCTTAAAATTAGTAATTCAACGTAAAGTAAGAACTGAAAGTGAAGCCGCAACTGAGGTCATATATGCCTGAATTATTTGGTATAGTAACACTTTGAGGAAATCCCTGCCCCCGTAGCCTTGGCTGCAGAGCCACAAAAAACTGTCCCCAAGTATAGTATTAAAGTGGCTAGAATCTACAGGTTAGAGAGCCGACCGAGGTTGCCTGAGTACCGATAGCAACGACAGCTATCGGCTGCCGCATAGGGGCGCTGAGTGTGTAAGGAGTGTGCTAAAGGCTTTTTTTCATAGTCACGAATTTCAGCGACTGCGCGGTGCTCATTGCAAGTGACTTTTTTGGAAGTTTATCAACGGTTTTAGAATGGCTTTAGGAGTGCGTTACTGACAGTTGACGAAGGTGCTCTCAGTCGAATCGTGCGACCCTCTTCTGGTACGCGCTTGTCTTCTATATGCCCACATGATTTCTTTATCACTCTACATGTCGTGCAGGGTCCTCCGGACACGTTTCTTATGCTCTAATCATGCCACTCCGGCCCACTGATACATAGCATGCCCGTTCTTTGCAATGTTACTTCAGCTGGGCACCTTTAATACACGGAATTTCGATGTGCAATAACTATCACAATGCGAACGTGCCAAATATAAGACGCGCACCAGTGAAACTACGTAAATCAACTAGATTACGCACTTATGCATACGTCAAAGCCAGCTGCGCTGAGCGATATCAAATATTTTAGTATAGCATGCCAGCGGAAATAAAGGAAATAATGTTAATACGTCGCAAGCAACCTATACTCAAATAAAGTTTTACTATAACATTTCCGAAACCGTTAAACGCGTTCTACTTTGCATACAGATGAAAGGCCCTTTATCAGTGGTTGGGCTGTTTAGTAGCCAAAATATTCTATATCAGAGTGTTTTATAACCAATGAATACAGTACATTTTCGCCATCAAAATGTCCGAACACTGCGCCGGCAACCAAAACTATGTAGAATAAGAAACATGATAGCGATCTTAACCGCACAGAGGAGGTTTTGCTACGGAGGATCCGGGTCGGGGTTGCCCTCACACCCGCTGTAACACGAACATGACCTCAATACCATCCACGTCCAGGGTGTCCTGTCTGCAACTCACAAAATAACGAGGCAGATATTCCCCACTTGTGGGTTTGCTCTGCACTAGAGCCGACGAAAAATCGGCACCTGACAGCAGTGGGCCTTTCGCCGAACAATCCATCTTCTTAGATTGCTTAGACGCGGGGGCCTGTTCATCGTTCCCTCTTAAACTTTATATCAACAGCCAACCTTTATTTCTTTCATTTAATATCCCTTTTAATTTTCTGACAAGTATTTTTTTTTTTTCGGAAGACAATAGTGTGCATGAATCCCAGCACTGCATTCACCTATGCCGATGGTGCAGTGGTTAAGATGCCCGACTACTTTGCTGGGGTACCCGGGTTCGATCCCGACCGCTTCCGGCGGCTTCATTTCGGTGGAGGCGAAGCGAAGAGGCGTCCGTGTGCTGTGCGATGTCAGTGCACGTTAAAAATCCCCAAGTGGTCGAAATTACTCCGTAGCCCTCCTCCTCTAGGCTTATCTTTTTCTCCATTTTTACTCCTACCTTCCTCCCCTTCCCTTACGGCGCGGTTCAGGTATCCACAAAAACAAGTGTGACAGATACTGCGGCTTTCCCATCCTGTGAACAAATTATTTATTATAATAAACATTTCAAAAACGATTTTTTTCTCGTGAAGTTTCGGTTTCGGTATAGAGCCGCTGGGTGACGACTCTGACGCCGTACACTCCCTTTGGTCACATGAGTGATAAAGAAAACCGAGGTATAACCGTTTCTTATTCATTTTTGTGATTTTAACTTTTGAGCAGGCCTTCGGAAGCATTCGCATGAATTAACACGAACAAAGCAGCGATAAATACTACAGTTTTTGTATGCCTTACATGAACTCGGTGCGTCAATGACGTCACATCCACCTTTTGGCAGTTGAAATCAAAACCGAAACTGTGTAGGGGAGAAGATTCAATTCAATTGTATACTGTTGTTATTTACTGCTTGGCTATAGATGTTCGGTGTTGTGCGGTGCATCATTCCGCAGGCAGGATGCACAAAGAAAATTTCGTGGCGCTACTCCTTTAAAGGAATGCAAAGTACAAGCCGCTAAAACCGCAGTCGTGGCCGAGTGGTCTGGGTGCCAATCTCGGCTGCGGGAAGTGGTCAGTTCGAAACCTGCCGCCGAACACCCACCGGTAAAATGGGTACAAGCGTCCCCCGGCCCGGAACCCGGCTCTCTCAGGGTTGTGCGTTTGGAAGAGGCTCTGCTAACCTTGCTGAGCTCCTTGGAGGGCTTAAAGTTTCAAACAAACTAATGACCTGCAAAGGTTGGATTGACAGAAAGAAAAGGGCCACATAATGGTATTTGGCCGCACAAGGCGGACTAATTGTTGTCCGATGGCGGAACTGATCACTGCCACATTGAAGCAACTATTTGAGACCTATGACCTCTTTCCCAAACATTTCACCCCAAAGAGCCGAGCACCAGGCCGGGGGAAAGCTTGTACCCATTAAAAAGCCGGTGGGTACCCGGCGGCGCCAGGGATCGAACCTGGTACCTCCCAAACACGAGGCAGATCATATTCTGTCCTATTTTTGACACATTTCTGTAGTTTTTTTCGACTGGATCTTCAGATTATATGCAATGCTGGAAATATTTCTGTGAATTTAATCTAGACTGCCGTCTTCAATTATTGAAATACAGTCACAAAGCTGTTGTGTATTGTTTTGCAATGATGATGATCGCAGTTAGTCCGCTTTGTGCGCAGCGCCCTTAATTGGCGGCTGGTGACAGTCATTCTAACAGCTGTATGTCTTCCTATGAGAAACTGCCGGCGCGCGGCACAATAACCAGTACATTATAATGGGTGCCCTAAGCCTTGGGGTGTCGAACTGTGCATGCGCAGAACGTCTTGGGTCTTGAATTGACGTTAGGGCCGAGCTCAGTTTTTCCGAAACAGTGTTCGCCCCAAGCTGCATTTTTTTGTACGCAAGCTTGGCATAAGGCATATTATATAAACTCATGTAAATGGTTTTCCTTGGGACGCTTGGGTTACAGCAACATGGCGGTGGCCGGCGAAGCGGAGGCCGCTCTAGCCTAGAGCCATGGAGGAAGGAAACAACTTAGGAGAGGCCCTTGCCATTCCCAATGCATTGGAGAAAATGTGGCGGAAGTGACGTCAAAATTTAGGGTTAGCCAAGTCGGGCCATTACCAACGGCATCGCTGTTGCCATCAAAACTCGGGCCACTAGCAACAGTGTTGCTAAGGGCCCGAGGTACGTGAGCGTCGCGGAGATAGAAAATGCGGAGGGTACAGGAGGAGGAGAGACATGGCAGCGTCCGGTTGCGGCGCGGCCGCGCGACTATGCCGGCTTCAAAAAAATTACGTCAGGGCCTCTCCTAAATTCGTTCCTTCCTCCATGCCCAGAGCACTATAGCCGCTCGCCTCAGCACCGATTCGTCGCTACCGCTCCATGGTTTCATGCCTTCACGGCAAACTATAGGCGTACGAAACTTGTGGCATGTCTCAAGATGCCCGCATCACCAATTTTTAGGGATAGAGCACAACATATTTTCTTATCCCTTCCGGATTTACTCAGTGTTCTTCAGTACTACTCTGGATTTACTGAGCTGCTAGGCTTAACGAGTTCCTGCTTCAGCCTGGATTGGCTAAGATCGGCCGATTTCGCCTTGTCTGAAGAAAACCGTTTATATCACTGGTACTTTTAAATTGATTTTGTACAATAATAATTTTTGATGAATAAAATTGCGTTGTAAGCTTTCATATGTGTAGATACATTTTCATGGTTTACCGTAGTGGCGCTGTAATCGATGAACGCAGCCGGACTCAAGACTCTCCTGTCGGCTCGTACGCTGCGCAAGGGCACGCTATATTATTGGGTCTCCCAATCCTAGGGCCCCCTTCTAAAAACCCCTAGTATTATTATTTTTCGAAAACAGCGTTCGGCCCAAGCCGGCTTGGGTTACGGCATCATGGCGGCGTCCGGCGAAGCAGGGACCGCTTGCCTCAGCACTGAATCATCGTTACCGCTGCACGGTGTCGTGCGCGTTCACGGCAAGCTAAAGCCTACGAAGCTTGTGCTGTCTAAAAGTTCGCGCATTGCCAAAATTTACCGATATAACACTCAGTATTTTCTGATTGCTTCCGGATTTACCAAGCTGCTAGGCCTAACGAGTTCGCTTCCTTTGGTTGCTATGGAGACAAGACGACAGAAGCGCGGAAGGTTCAAAGGAGGCTTCCCGGTACCGGCATCGTCTTGCCGCGAGATCAACCTAGAGGTGGCGCCACCATCGCATCAATAGTGTCGACTGGCAGCCGGCGGCGCTCGCACAAAGTCACGCGGCGTAGGCCTGCTTCCGAGTTTAAAGCGGGTTTGTTTGCGATGAAATCGTGCCTTCTGCATTAGCGATTTACTGTTTATAGCATTCCAATGTTACATTCGGAGGTAAAACTATTCCTGCCAACAGGTTTATATTAGAATCTTGCAATGTTCTGAGAGTTGTCTTATCATGCAAAGTAATTTCCAAAACAGCTGCAATTGGTGCAATTTAAAAAGGGGTGGGGGGTCGTATAAGAGCAGTCACATGTAGCGTCCCTTCAACACGGAAGGAAACGCCAAAATAATCGAAGTTTCATTAAAGGGAAGCTGAAGCGATTTTCAAATTGCATGAAATTCGGGGGTTAGAAAGAAGGGGTATTGTTATTCATGTGCGTCAATTTTTTTCAGTTCTGTTGATAAGAAAAAAAGAAATCGCTTGTTAAAAACGCGCCGTGTCACGCCCTTGGAGCTGCCGCGGGAGCGGCGGAGGCGGGGCGTCGAAACTGCGGAACAGGCGGCTGTGACATCAATTTCGGAATGACGGCCGGCCGGCTAGACCAGCCGCATGTTTTACATGCTTGCTTCGCTCCGTTGCGCGCTTTAGGAATCTACGGATCAGCGCAGTCTGCTGCTGATGCCGTTTGTTTTCTCCAGTTCTATAATTCTGTGCTGAAAGTTCCGCGTGTTCAAAGATCCCATGAGGTCAACCAGCAGATACGCAACTGTTGCGGAGTGGCGCTCCGCTCTGTTCGACGCCCTCCGAGTAGTGAGCCTCTTTTGCTGAGTTGTAAAATAAACGTCGTTCAATGTTTAAACATTGTTTTCTTGTGTCATTAGAAAACAAGCATTCCTGTGAGTGCATGAAGCAACTGGTGGCTATCTGGCTATCAGCCCGGCTTTCCGTTGTGCCAACTTTGTTGGTCCAGGCGACATGGTGCTTTATAGTCTCCCACAGGATAAGAAATGCTCGGCGCTGTGGACCTCTGTCGTGAAAAGGAAAAAAAAATCTTGCCTTTGGAATCAGTTGTGTTTTGCACTGATGTTTTGCATGCCGATGACGATAATCGAATCTTGGCAGCGATTGCGGCCATTTGGGATTTCAATTAAATCAGCACAACTGAAGTCCGCGGCCGTTCTGTCATTCTTCCCGCACCTAATTAGCTTAATACCACTGCTGCACGGCTGGCTTCACCATCGTTACACTTCACCGAGAATACCGAATTAAAGCTCACTGTTGTTACAGAGCTCGCCGCCCTTCTCGGCTGTGTCAACAATTACCAATTAGGTGCAGCAAACGAAATGAATATGATCGGTAGAATGAAGCTGCATTTGCATTAGTCATTTATAACGCAGTGTCTGGATTGCCGTGCTGCTCGCGCGGCAACAGCGCGCTCAAGCATCGTCCGAACGCAGCACAGCCTCCACATGCCGCGCCGCCCACGCCTTCCGCAAGCTGTCCGTGGATCCCTTGCGCTAGCGTGAAGAAAGCGTGCTCAAATTTATTGCTGTCCTAAATAATAAGCGCAGGGATAATGGAATGCCAAAAATTAACCCTTGATGAGGCTCGCTGACCCGTACCGAGATGCTGGTAGAATAACTACGATACAAGCAAGTTTCTCTTCACAGCTGTGCAGCGGCAGTCGCCGGTACCGTCGCTGCTCATCCGATCTTCTTGTATACGTTAGCTCATCTTCTGAGGTGGCGCCGTGATAAATGATATCTTTATATAAAAAAGCGATTTACCGTAGACAGTTCTACGAGTAGCCTGTTTACTACAGCGCTGCTTAATTTCCAAGCGTTGTCTACTGTGGCGCCGATGCGAAACAAAATATAGGCCTAGCGACGACCAGAGAGTGCGCTCGTCTGCCATGCTCGCTGCCGGCACCGTTCCGGTAAGCTGCTTCATCCGGCACTGCAGGCGCTGCGAACATGTCTGATTTCATGATGCGGTTGAAGCCGGACCATTTTCAGCGTTGCGTTGAACAGCGCACTGCGCAAACTAGCTGCAAAGATATATAGGACGGGCAGCTGCAGTACGCGTGCGTTTGCCGTTGCGCCGTTGGGCGATACTCGAAGGTTGTATAAACTCGCAGTCGACTAGGATTTCATCATATGTAATGCCTATTCCTTTTGTTGCTATTGAGACGAGCTTTAGCGTGTAAAGGGCAGTTGTTAAAGCGGGCCAGCTCTTGCACTTTTCGACTCGCGCAAATATGATGCATGACTTTGCTTTCGCTGTCGACGTACTCTACAGCGTCTTTCGTAGCAACGTTTTTTTTTTTTTTTTTTTTTTTTTTTTTTGCACTGCTGGTTGCTCGAACGAGTACGGTAAGTGTTAGAGGTGTTTAACATTGTTCGAATAATCAATAACATTTTAGATCGAGCTCTCTAATCCCCTGAAGCGACGCGCACGCAGCAACACCGCCGGCGCCGGCCTCGCATACCCAAACTTGACGTCATGATGGGTCCAGCGGCGTCTGCTTGGAGGGCGGTCCCACTAGTGCTCGTTTTCTTGTAAAAAGTGCCGTTTGCGCTCCTTTCTGCCTTTTTTAAGTATGGTTGTCTTGTTCAGCGGACAAAAAACTATAAAATGCCGCACGTAACTCGTTTTTTGCGGAATACGTTTCAGCTTCCCTTTAACGGAAGATAGAGGCTAGGTATATCTGTACTTCTTGTAAACTGAGTCCACTTTCGTGAGGCAGTCCTTTTCAAAACAAATCATTTAATATATAAATTACTTTTCATGCCGGAAATAATTGTACTAGCACGCAGAAAGAAACCGTTCTTTTTTTCTGTACATGCGGTAAACCTTAAAGAAGATACTGTTCTCCTGTCGCAGCGTGGCCTACCTTTTTCCAATTCCTTTATTTTATTTACACTGGTTAATTATGATGATAGCAGTTGAAAGCTATTGCCTGATCTATACTGCCACCAAACAGGCCGATATGCTTCCGGATGTCCGCCGCTTCTCGGCTCGCACCACGAAGAGACCCCTCCTAGGGAGTCGGACGTGGGGAATCACAACAATTTCACTCCTTTCTGCCACTTTGTGACTCTTATTGGCATAAAAAGAGTCATACAAGGAATCAGTCGCTGCAACCTCCCCACGTGGCCAGAACCCAATCACGGCCAAAGGCGGCATGGTGGACTTGATACGGCGGCTAAAACATAATCGGTAAGCAAAGCCCTTCGAAGGCGGTTATAAAAAGTCAAAGGAAAAAGCTGACTTCACATGTGTCATACTTCTAACAAAACAGCGTATTTATCTGATTCTTAGGCTCACTTTTCCCAAAAAATTGACTCATTGATATATATGTCATATAACAAGACAAAGTATTTATCTGATTCTTAGGCTCACTTTTTCCATGAAAACTGACTCATCGAACTTTTATTACTCCTGTTAGAGCTCAATACAAACCAAAATCACGGGATAATGGTCGCTCGTTAGATTTGTGGCGCATTGAAGTCAATTAATGACGCTAATCACTGTACCTTCCCGCATATCCGTTGTTGTAGCCTTAGCAGCATGAACGAAGGTTTTAAGTAATAGGAAGCGAAGTCGAAATTGAATGCAAAAGCTGTACACAACCCACAAATAACGCTTTTCGCCGAATCCCACCATGGAATACCACAGTACACAGCACTAACATTGGAGTACGTGCGCATCTATCTGGCGACACTGACGCGACAACCGCAGGCGGTCATTTCGGTGGAAAAACACGTTCTTTTTTTTTGTTTTTTTCTTTTCCCGATTGTGTCACGACGTCACACATTTGGAGCGATGCCGCTGGCTGGAGGAGGGTCGTTGGAGGCTGTTTGCCGCTTTTTTTTCGTAGTGTAGCAAGTGGCACTTTTGAATCTCCCGCGGCTGCCCAAACGTGATGACGCCGTGCCCCTGCCTTGATTTTTTATTCATTAAGAACGGGGGGGAGCAGACCCACCATATAAACTAGATGGCACTGCTCTCCCACGTGCCGATTGCATCGAGTACTTCTGCATATCTTCAACAAGAACGCTCTGATATTGCAAGCAGTGAATTGACGATCAGTGAAGTTTTACAAAGTATTATTATGACTGATTGTTTATTTTATGCAGTGACATCGAACTTCTTCAGATGCGCATTACTGTTAACAGAGCAGCTTCATTCCTTTATTCAATATTAAACAAAAGTGATTACTAAGCGCTGTTCCTGGCCGAACACCACCTAGACCAGTTGGTGATGACGCCTTTAATGCCTCATACTGTTGTCCGCAAATGTGTCCGCGTTTCGGGTGCATGCCTTAAATGGGCATATGCGAATCACCATTTGATCGATACTTAATCAATAGCAATCGGATGATATCGGAACATGATTCAGGCATTTTCAAGATAATTTTATGATAATTTACGAAAAATAGGAACCCATGCATTTGGAGGTCATAGTCACTATCATTGACCATCACTTACTAGTTAGGCGGCGTTTAATTAACACTAACCAGACATTAACTAGTACTCAGAAAGTTGAAGTCATAGTGAACTATCACTAACCAATAGTAATAGACTAGGGATGTGAAACTTCCTATACCTCCCAGCGGCCATGAATTACAGACGCTAGCGCCAAACACCTCATAGTAGCGGGAAGGGGCACGTAAAAAAAATGGACTTTACGGGGGAGGCCGTACAGCGGAGCGGTTAAAAAAATTTAGAGGACGCTTAAGCTTCGCCTTCAAGAGTGGAACGCGATAGCGTTATTGCACCTCGTCGAGAAAACTTATTAAACGCAAGGGTATTGGGGCATCCTCGCACCGGTACCCGCGCGGCCCGAAGGGGAGAAGCGGGTGAGCGAAGATAGTGATCTAAAGAAAGGAAAGACGCTTGATTCTACAACCCGTGAGGGTACACGGAGAAACGTCAGGGGCGAGTGGCGCGCCACGTGTCGGGGCAGCGCCACACATTGCGAGGAGGGGTTCTTCTGTGTTTGCCGCAAAATGGGTCCGCATGTGCGCAGAGCGCAGAAAAAAATGTAGCGGAAACGTACTTCGCTACTCGTGTAACTGCGACTTCTGTAAGTAACATGCTCATAATTACCGATATACACCGCAGTATAACGTTCTACGGCACGTTTCTAAGGCAACACCGCACTCACTAGAAGCGCTTTTGTACCGCTTTCAAGCATCGAACTCGTGGCTGAGTGTCTCTAACAAGTTCGACCTAGTCCGATAGGACGCCCGCCGTACCGCCGTGGAAGCCTTTGTCGGCGGTCCTTCGACGTCTGCATTCTCGTGACCTGGTGTTCGGTCCTCCGTGTCGTCGTGTGTCCGCTTCGCTACCGCTGCCGAGTTCGCTGCCTCAGATTCGACCATGCTGTCTGTCTCATGAATGAATACTGTGCTGTGACTGACCTCCGTGTCCCCAGTTGAGTTGCTGCTGCTGGCCACCTTAGCGTCCGCGACGCCGACGGAACACGCTTGCAAATTCTTGACACCCTGTTCCTTGACCTCGTCCGTGTTTGGGGAGGGGGGAGTGACCGTTGTTTCTGCTGAGCTGGTGCCTGACTCCTTAGCTGCTTCTTCCGCATCCGCCTCGTCCATGAGGTGTTCCGACATGTCGTCGTTCCTCACGGGCCCTGCGACGTTTGCATACGTCTTTACACATTGCGGTTCGTCGTGGCCGAAACGACGACAACGAGCGCAGCGCGGAACCTGGCACTCCTTCCGGATGTGACCCGTCGTCTTGCAGCGAAGGCACAGGGGAGCCCTGCCCGGAACGACGACGAGCGCTGGCTCACCGGCAACTCGCAGCTGGTGTGGGATGTCGTCAATTTTCACCCCTGTCTTCAGCTTTAGGGACACGGTGCGCGTAGTTGACCCTTTGTCGGTGACGCCTTGTGCGCGCCACCTTTCCCTTGCGATGTCAGACACCGTCCCATACGGCAACAGTGCGGCTCGCACGTCTTCGTCAGGAACGCCATGCAACAGCCAGTGAATCTTTAACCGGACGCACTGGTCGTTGGGGTCGACGATAACACAGCGATGGTCATTCACTTTCACATCACTGACAGCGAGCAGCTTACGTGTGGCCTCGGCGTCTTTAAACGTCACTGCCCAAACGTGGTTCATTTGGTACGCCCCCAGGGCGACCACCTCTGGGAGCAATCCAAGACGAACCAACGCGTCCCTGAAGTCTTCAACTCGGTATGGTCGAGCCTTCACATCACCATGCATGAAAACAGTATTAAGCACAATGCGCCCGGTTGGCAAACTTGGCAGAATCACCTGATACTCGTCAGCCGAAGCGTCAAAAAACCTGTTTCCGCGGCCGGCCTGGGCCGCAAACGCCGCTCCGCCGGAGCTCATGCTTCTGCGTCCGTACACGCCGGTGGCCGGAAGTTACAAGATGGGAGGTGCGGAAGTCTATAAATCTGACATTACCTAAAAGGGGACGCGACAATTAACCATTTTCGTCATTTATGGGCGATGTCGCCCACTCTGTTTCTGCTCCAAAATCTATATCTGTTCTAATTAGGGGACTTATTTGTGCTGACGTTTCGCGGCCCCGCCCCCGGAGGTCGCACTAGTCATTTTTCCTGCGGGGGCTTGGCGAACGACGAGGCGGTGCTCGCGGGAAGTCACTAGTTGTTAGAGAAAAGAGGGGGGGCTGCATCGCTCCCACCTCAGACTTAACACGTGACACCATGGAGGGGTGCTCGGCCACAGACATCACTAAAGGTATGACCATGCTCCCGGGTATTCGTTCATCACCAATGATTTGTCTAGACAAAGCCATTAGATTCGCGACTATGAATGTTCGAGGGCTCGCAGCAAGGCGCAAGCAAAATCAACTGTTTCGTTTGGTTAGCGAGCTGGAGCTAGACGTCATCGCGATTCAGGAAACTAAAGTTGATGGTGAAGAAGAAACCGGGAGAATGGTTAGCCTTTTTACTTCAAGATACAATGCCGTTGTAAGTCATGCAGTTGGAGCAGCGGCTGGTTGTGTGCTGTTTGTGCGTCAGTGCCTTGGTGTCACAATTCAAGCTGTCACGACTTGTGCGTATGGCCGCTTTGTTGTTTGCGATCTCGTGCTGTATTCATACGAATGGCGCATCATTTGTGTTTATGCACCGAACAGCGTGGGCGAAAGGCGCGATTTCTTTGAAGGTATTCGTCAGTATTGCAACTCTGAAAGGCTAACTGTGATAATGGGAGACTTCAATTGTGTACTCTCCGCATCAGATAAAACGAGTAGAAGGCCGCATAGTGATGCCAGCACCTGTGTTCTCGCAGAATTGGTAAATGAGTTTAACCTTGTTGATGTGGCTGGGTGTCTGGAGGGTGGACGAGCGGCACAGTTCACTCATTTCCAGGCTTCTAGCCACGCTCGACTCGATAGGATGTACATATCTCTTGATCTGGTGCCTGTATGCCACGAATACCACGTTAAGCCAATATCGTTCAGCGATCACTGCTTGGTCACCGTCACTATCGCTGGGAACAAAACTAAAAGTCAAGGATTTGACTGGCAAATGTGGAAGTTAAATTCAAAATTATTATCTGATGACAGTTTCCAAGCCGACGTTGAAAGGCATATAGCAAATATGAATGACAAAGGCGTAACAAAGTTAGGGGCTAAATGGGAGGTTTTTAAACAGAATGTCAAAATGACAGCATTGGAAAGATCGAGCGCTATAGCCAGACAAGAAAGGGCCGAAGAAAGGTCCCTTCGCGTGAATCTACAGCGTCTAATCGATGTGGAAAGCAATAACCCCTGTTTGTTCATAGACGACATACGAGCCCTTAAGGGCAAGCTTGAACTACTCGACGCTGACCGATATCGCAGTGCCCTTGTCAGAGCTAGAGCCGAACGGCTGATAAGGGGGGAAGGTCCGACAAAAAGGGCGTTAGGCACAGAAAAGTGGCACGCTCGAAGGAATCAGATAGATGAAATTGAATACCAAGGGACCATTACCAATGAAAAGAAAGAAATCCAGCAAGCTTTCTTCGAGCATTATCGTCAGCAGTTCGCACGATGTGCAGTTGATATCGAGAGTTTCAAGAGAGTTTATTTGCCTTTAATGCCACAACTCGACGAAAAGACGACACGTGTGCTAGAGACCCCCATCACGGAGGACGAAGTGAAATGCGCTATTGGGAATTTGAACCCCGGCAAATCGCCTGGCCCTGATGGACTTAGCGCCGCATTTTATAAAGCTTTCCGGGATTTTCTCTCGCCGGTACTGGAAAAAGTGTATAATGAAGCATATGACCTTAATGTGCTGCCGCCGTCCTTTGCATCTTCTCATACTGTGCTAATTCCCAAAACGGAGGACCGAGGTCAATTACGCAGTGTTACCTCTTACCGGCCGATTAGTTTAACCAATGTCGACTATAAAATTTTTATGAAAATACTAGCTAAAAGACTGCAAACAGTTATTAAAGAGATTGTTGGAGACCACCAAACATGCGGTATTAAAGACAGGTCCATTTTTACGAACATTCACATCGCGAGGGCCATTCTTGAATGTTGCGATGATGGTGGACTTGGAGTAGCAATGCTCCAAATAGATCTTGAAAAGGCTTTTGATAGAGTGCCCCACGACTTGCTTTTGTGTATATTAGACTATGTCAAGGTCGGATGCGTCATCAGAGAAGGAGTGGCTATGGCTTACAGTGCTTGTACAACTAGACTAATTGTGAACAAATCTGTCGGTGACAGTATTGCTGTCCAACGCTCAGTTCGTCAAGGTTGCCCCCTTTCACCTCTTCTCTTTTGTATCTATCTTGAACCCTTATGTTTAAGCATTATCAAGCATGAGAAAATGCGGGGCTTCAAGCTGCATCAAGCAGAAGTGAAGCTTTTGGCTTATGCCGATGATGTCGCAATGTTTTGTGTAGACTACGAAAGCATCGTAGAAGTTGTGAAAACTGTAAAAGATTTTTGCGCTGTAAGCGGCAGTGCTGTTAACTGGGGCAAGTGCCTGGGCTTCTGGCACGGTGACTGGCCAGCGACCCCAGGCATTTTTGCTAACATGAAATTCGTTACCAACCCTGTCAGCTACCTTGGTGCCCCTCTTGAATCGTATCGGGACAGTGACCCATACTGGAAAAACCAAGTCGGTAAATTGAAAGATAGAGTGGACAATTGGAATGGATGGCAGTGGTCGGTGTTTGCGAAGGCCACGATTTGTAATTTGTTTTTAGTGACAAAAGTTTGGTACGTGCTTCAAGTGTTATATTGTTCAAGAGCTAATGTCCGAAAGATGCATCGTATCTTTGCCGTCTTTGTGTGGGGGTCTTCGTGGGAACGGACAAGTCGGACAAATCTCTTCCGCCGGGTGAAGGACGGCGGGCTTGGTTTGACACATCTGTTTCTGCGCCAGTTAGTCAATCGTTTCATGTTTTTGAGGAATGTGAAAAATCCATTTCTTCGTACGGTCTGTCAGTTACGCCTGGGTCAAGCTCTCCCGGGAATTGTCGTTTCTTCTGACCGCATGTCAGGAGGTGTCCACGGGTATCTAAGGGAAGTGGTCTTGGCGTACAGGTTCTTGATGGTGCGGTTTACTTTAGACTATTTGTGGAGTGTAAACCGGAAAAAACTGTATAAAGACTTGTGCGATGTGGTGCTTCCAGAACCGTTGTACAGAGCTGTGTACTCGTCTACCGGGGGCAAAAATGTTCTTAAAAGAGTGAAGAGGATGATGGTGCCGGCAGGGATGAAAACGTTCTTTTTTAAGCTGCACACTGGAACATTGGAGGTAAAGAAATGGAAGGAACAGAAAGGGCTTTTTGTACCCTGGGGTGTCCACTGCATAATATGCAGGAAAGAGGAGACGATTGAACACGTGTTTCTCGAATGCTGGGACGCCGTATTTTTATGGGACGTGCTCCAGAGGACGCTTAAAAAGGAACTACCCGTAAGCCCACATGGTATTCGATTCTTGCCAGTAGAAGCGAACAATGATACACCGTTGGATCTTTTGATGCTACTGGCTCTCCACAGCATATGGAAAAGCAGAATGGCTGTAGAGCATGGTGACGTCGATGCACGTTCAGCGAGACAGCTCTTTAGAGAGAGCATACGGGCATATGTGGATGAACAGAAAGCGTTAAAACTAGAGTCAGAATGGTTGGTTAGTTTTGAAGGGTTGTCACATATGAGGGATTTTTAATCCGACAACTTCAGCTAAGGAAGGCCGAAGCTTTAAGTCAATGCTTGATCTTTTATTTTGTCATGTTATTGATGTCACATGTGTCTTTTTTGTGTACGTCCTCGGTCAGGAAATAAAGAAAAAAAAAACTCGTGGCTGAGTGGTAGCGTCTCCGTCTCACACTCCGGAGACCCTGGTTCGATTCCCACACAGCCCATCTTGGAAGTTGCTTTTTATTTATGAAGTGCATGCCGGGATTTATCGCTCACGGCCAACGCCGACGACACCGGCTTTTCTGCGACACGAGTTCCTTAACGCTATCGCGTTAAAACGGCGCGCTGAAGGGGGTGTCGGTAGGTTGCTTCAAGCAGCGCAGGTCACGCGCTCGTGTGCTTCCGCGCCCGGGAGAACGCTCTACTCGCAAATTTCTACCGCACCATCGCTCCTGCCGCGGCGCGACCAGCTCGGGGCAGGAAGTCTGATGGAAAGAAAAACGAAATACATAACGCCCTCGAGGGTGGTGGTAGTGGTGGAGGCGCACTTTTTAATTACGCCCAAAAACAGGGGACCAGTCAAAGGACCGGTTGCGCTGGCTTAAAGGAGGTCGGCGGTGGCCTGCTGGCTCGGAAGTACACAGGAGAGGCTCCCACGTCTCTGGGGTGTTTGAGTTGTCTGTGTTCTAGTGTGTACAAGTCCACGCCATGTGTAGGAGAGTGGCCGGAGTTGAGCAGTGTTTGCACATGGGGGCTATCTGTTGCGGAAAAATCCTGCTGTATAAGAGGGGGGAAGCTGTAGGCTTGTAGTTTGCTCCATTGGACGGCCTCACGTCTTGTTAGATCGTGTGTGCGGGAGGATATGTGCATCTTTATAGAGTCGGTATAGTGTTGGAGTATTTCCGTGTGAGTAGAGAAGCGCGTGAGATATTAGTGTCAGGGGAAGCAGGGTGGCTGATCATACTCTCGGTTCGGCAGCTGAGATCTCGAGCGAGGGGTGTGCTCCTGGGCGTTTCCGCTGAGCGACTCGTGGCTGGAGCCCAAAGAAGTAGCTAGATGTGGAAGAGGGTGCAGTAGAACGTTAAATGTGTAACGCCTGGCCAGATATACGGCCAGCATCGTAGTTGCGGATAGCCTGTTGAGAATCACTGATGACGACTTGTATTAGGGTCGGATAGCGCTAGCGCAATGGCAACCTCCTCAGCTGCGGTGACTGTTTCTGCATTGCGAATACTGCAGCTTGTGTACTAGCTGCGGTGAGGGACGAAAGCTACCGCCACCGTCGCTGGCTTCGAGGGATGGTAAGAGACATCCGTATACGTGACGTCAGGATGTCCGCTGAAGCGTTTCTCGAATTGACGTGCCCGGTCGGCCCCCTCTCTCAGCGTGGTGTTCTCCTGCTGCATCCGTTTGAGAATGGGAGGGATGCGGAGATTTAGTCGATGTTCCGGGGTAAGTTCAGCATAACTTGGGGCCTCTCACGGCGGGAAGATCCCAACTTGCTGCAGTACCACTCGGCAACTGTATGTGAGTGAGAGCCGCTCATATTGGGCGGTGAGGGTTGCTTCGATCAGTTCGCTCATGGTATTGGAGATCCCGAGAGCCATGAGCTCATGGGTGGCTGTGGACATGGCAAGACCCAGGACCGCCGTCTTGTACGCTTTTCTAAGTGACGTCTCTAGCCGTTCGCCTTCGGCACGAGTGAGACGTAGGTAGGGTGCAGAGTAGGTGATGCGGGAGCAGATGAAATCTTGAACGAGGCGCAGGAGATTGGATTCTCGCATGCCATGATGCTTGTTGGAGACTCCCTTAAGGAGGCGTCCGATCTGTACCACCGACTGGTCGATGCGTTGGAGCACGATGTTGTTGCTGCTGTTGCCCTGTAGATTTAATCCCAAGATCCTGATGTGGTCTGTGCGAGGAATCGGGTTTTATTGCACCTGGAGGTTGATGTCAGGAAGTATCTTTGGAGGGCGTCGTCCCGAGGACGAGATGATGATATACTCTGACTTTGTCGCTGAGCAGGTGAGGCCAACTGTGCTGAGATAATCTCCGATCCGTTCGATGGCGGTCTGTTGAGTCTCTTCAATTTGGCCGTCACTGCCGCGCGGGATCCAAAGTGTGAGGTCGTCAGCATAAATTCTCTCTCGAGGGCGCAGGTGCTCGTGAGCAAGCGTATCCGACCGCGGCAAAAAAGGCGCAGAGAACATATCGTTCCCCTTTTTTATTAACTGCACGTGAAATAGAGAATGAAAAGATGCGACGGGGTATCAAACACAAACATACCCAAATATCCACAATTTTACAGTAGTGTCCTGCTCTAACATTGTAATCTTGCATGCTTGCTTTATCAATACAAAAGAACGCATTTTGCCGGCACTGCTTGTGTCAGCATGTGCACAGTTGATTTGAAATTAAATCAAATGATACCAACAAAGCAATGCAGAAATATAGAATAAATGCATGCGTTCTAGTATACCTGGTGGTTGGTATTTGATGCAAGTAATCCCATGTCACCGTGCTATACATAACCAAAATAGCATGATTAAAAATTCACACTACCCTTTCTGGAAGAACCGTCCTCTTCGAAATGCACTTGCGCCTCTCCAGAGCACATGAAGGTAACAAGTTCAACAACACCAAACACAGCGGATGTCACCGACTGTAATGACCAGCACAATCAGCAGAAGAGATGGGTCCATGGAACTGGAGCTTCAGGCAGGCAAGTCTCTCGTCTCACGAAGGGGCGGAGAGCCAGCAGGAATGAGATGCACTGAGTACAAAAGCCGTGAAGAACAATCGCGACTTTGGTCGAGAAGCCAACACACAGAGAATTCAGAGCGCTAGGCTACGCAGGCGACTGACACAGACGTCGGTTCTAATTCAAAACGAGCGGAGTCGTAACGGTTGCAGCGGTTCGCGCGAGGGCGAAGCCACGCAGCGCAGTCGGCGGCGCCGTCGGTGCGAGGAGAAAAATTTAAGCGCGAGGCAGAAGTCTCCTCCCAGGTTTTGCGCTTTCGCTTTCGCCCCCGTATGTAAGAAGGGGCGGCGAAATATACGCCAGGCGATTGAGTCGATAGCCTTCGAGATTTTCAATCGCGATCGAACTCGAAGGACAGTGTGTCACTGCTACATGGCAAAACTCGAAGGCTATTGAAATAGTTCTGGTGCTTGGCGCCAAACTTTTGTGGCGCCACTATCGTTGCTTTCAGTTTTGCTTAATGAACTAAAATCTCTCTATAAATGCAAAATAAAATATAACTGCTACTTTTTTTAGTAACTGCCGTTGCTTGTTATTCAAGGACAACTTTGTTTTTTTTTAACACGTTGACGTCCATACGGCTGTGCTTTTCATTGTGTTTGCTTTTCTCGGCGGCGCATGCTACAGTGGCAGAGAGTACATAAATGATGCGTCTTAAAAAAGAGCGATGCTATTTTAAAAATAATACAGATAATATTATTTTACCGCGTAAATTAAAGATATATAATGATAACGCTTGTTCATGTTTTTGTATGGTAAACACACTGGTGCACGTGTGTGCGTGACGCTTCTCAGGTCAACGCTAGCAACCTTGCGCGACGTTCGAATGCCTTCGAGATCTCGATAGAGTTCTGAGCTGTTCCGTTGACTGGATAGACTATCGACTCAATGGCCATTGAAACCCGTGTGGCAGCTTTCGAAGGTCTTCGAGTCGATATACAATCGGTTCGAGGGCCTTGGAAATGCCCGTGTGACAGCGGTATTAGACGGGACGGAAGCGCCGCTGAGTTTCCGCGGCCTGCCCAACGACGAGACCCGTCACCAGGTGCGGGTGCCAAGGAGCCGGCCCAACACGGGCCAAACCAGCGCGGACTTACCCCCAAGGTGACAAACGGGAAACGGGGTCCGCCTCCACCTACTCAAGGACGAGCGGGTACATTCAACAAGGCTCCAATTCCGTAGACCAGCAGGTTACGGGCAGGGTAGCCCTCTTTCTGACCCCCCCCCCCCCCCCCCAAACGCCATCCAAAACACCGGAGCAACTTGAAATCGCGGCTTTACGCGAACCAGTCGAACTCTTAACCCACAAACTAGCAACTGGATTTGGTTGAATAACGCCAGGGAAAATCGGTTTCCCCCCCTACCTCTCGGACGGCTGGGACGGGAGCAACCACCCCTTCAGAGCAAGCGGCTCCGCGGCCAGATCAATGCACTATAGAGTCCAGGTTGAGCGCCGTGGAAGCTCAGATCACTGTACGTTTTAGCGCCCAAGTGGCACAAATTACAGCTGCCCTTCAAACCGTACTAGACAGGATCCCGAGCCATAGCAGCTCAGCTTCCAAAACGATCTGCAAAACCTCTCAGCAAAGCCTGAACGTCGGGCTGTGTTAAACGCCCTCAGCCAATGGCGCGAGCCACAAAATTGCGAGACTTCAAGCCCCCTCGGAGGACGAGGACTCATCGATGAAGAACGAAGCTCCACACACGGCTGTGGACAGTGGGGCGAACCCTGACGGCTCCCATCTCCTCCTGGGTGACACATATTTTAAGGGAACACAATGGTGGGCGAGAATAGTAAACGCCGATACTTGGACAAAAATTCGGCCTCAACCATAATTCTTAAGTGGAATTGTAGGGGTTTCCGCGTACGCACCAAGCGGGCCGCCCTTCGGTTACTCTTAACATTCCCGAAAAGGCCCGCAGTGGTAGCCCTCCAGGAGCCGGGAGACAGGGCCACACAGACCAATTATACGGTTGTCAGCGGGATGCACAGAACACGCTCTGCGTCAACCAATATTTTATGGCTATCCCTGTTGATTTGGACTGTAATACGGCCTATTCGTACGTTATGATGACCCTCCTTCCGCTTAAGAAACAGGACCCTTCACTACACATACTCAACATACACAGTTCACCTAAACTTCCTAATGTAACGTACATCGACATATTCAGCAATGCCCTTAAGGTGGCAGGAAGCGAGCCCCTCATCATAGCTGGGGATGTCAATGCACCCAGTCATCTCTTGGGCTACCGTAGGAAGGAGAAATGCGGACGAAAGCTGACGGAGCTTATCTCCACGTTGGGCCTAACCCCCCACACGGATCCTGCTCTCCCCACCCTGATAGATAACTCAGTAACACGGGACCTATTTCCCGATCTTACGTTTACCAAAAACATAAGTTATGCGGAGTCGCACAACACCCAGGAAACCCCTGGGAGTCACCACTGCATCCTGATCACAACACTCCGCACGAAACCTCTTACACGTTTTCACCAAAAACTATGGTCCCAGATTGGACGCGCTTTCGCTCGGAGTATATTAACTCTGAACCTTTAGCACAACAGGGCTATGAATGCTGGCCTCAAAATTTGGTAGCACAGCTTCGTAGGGTTGAACAACACTTTCAACTCTCGGAGCCAACGCCAGCGGTGGACGACCACCTCCTGCACCTCTGGAAGGCCCGACATAGCCTCATCTGCCGATGGCGCCGGCAGAAGCATACCCGCCAGCTCCAATTCGGATACCGGCATTCACCCACTAGGCAGCCGAGTATGCGGTCCAACTCGCTGGCTCAAACAGTATAGACCGCTATAACACTGTAGCTCGACAAAGGAATCGGAGCACATGGGGCATATTCCTCGCATTGATCGATCCGAACCAAACAAGCAATGAAACCCAGAAACAATTTCAGGAGCTATTCATGCTTTCCATGTGACACTACTAAATTGGCTACAGCACTGAGAGACAAATATATAAGTAGCATTCAGGACCCCCGCGGGTCGGCGTACTCATATGCAGGCTCTGAGAATGAGGAGTTGGATAGACGGTTCCAGCTCCACGACCTGAATGCGGCTCTGGCAAAAATGAAACGTGGTACAGTCCCTGGATGGGACAGAGTAATGGTTAAGCTTCTTGCTAACCTCCCAGAACCGGTATACCTGGCTCTTCTGCACTATTTAAACATCATATTGGACGGAGGCACCCCTCTCCCAACAGATTATAAAACCACATTAGTCACTTTCATACCATAACCCGTTAAAGCCGTCAACATCGAAAATCTCAGACGCATTTTATTGACTTCATGTGTGTGGAAGTTGATAAAGACCAAGGTCCGGGACCAATTCCCTCGGTATCTAGAACTCAAACACACTTTTGCGGACACCATGTGCACATTACGCCCACACCGGTTCGCGAAAGACGTCCTGCGCCAACTTCACAAAGACGTCCTGGCTCCGGTCGAATACCCCAGTAGCGACGAGATGGTCCTCGCTTTGGACCTCAAAGGGGCCTTCGACAACGTAACCTACGACATCATCCTCGCACATTTATCGCAGACAAACTATGGACACAACACGTTCAGGTACATCCGACAGTACCTTACTGATCTGCCAACCTATTATGTATTCAAGACTAGGAGCATAGTCCTTACCCCTTGTGTACGCCAGGAACTCCTCAGGGAGCGGTTCTCTCTCCCCTCCTCTTTATCCTCACCATGGCTCACCTGCCCTCATTGCTTAATGATGTCCCAGGTATCAGGCATGCCCTGTATGACGATGACATCACGCTCAGGGTAACAAATGGGTCGCTGGGACAGATCCAGGACAGCCTGCAACAAGCGGCGACTATCGTGGACGGATATCCTCTTCGTCACTGTGGCCTGAAATGCTCTCCGACCAAATCAGAATTCGTACAGCTCTGACCCAACCCGAAGCATACGACTAAAATTGCCTTCGCCCTTGCTAGCGGCTCCATCCCTGAACGACATGAGATAAGAGTGTTGAGACTATTCATTGCAGTTGTAAGGTAGATACAACCTTGCAAAAACTCCAAAAGATTGGAGACAAGGGGGGCCGTGTGGTTCATCGGGTATCTAACAAGCGGGGGTGTAGGCGGAGGACTCTATTCCGCACCCTACCTCCATTTGCGGAAATGCGATGAGAATGCCCTAGAGGTTATTCGCAAAATCTATAAGCGCGCACTCGCCCTCCCCATAACGACGTCCAATCAAAGACGCATCGCTCTAACGATGACCAACACGTTTGCGGAGTTGCAGGAGGCGCACTTAAGCAATAAATACTTGCGATTAAGCAAATCGTCTGCAGGCAAACGCCTCATAGACCGCCTGCACATTGCTTAAAATACGAAAACGAGGTACGAACCGAATTTCCAGATTACTAGCACTACGCACTCAAGGTTCGACTTCTGCCAACAACATGACAAAGGTGACTCACGAGGGCCGTCGCACCGTGCGTGCGGCGGCCATAAAAGAGCGCTACGGCTCTCGTTACCGAGTCTTCTAGACTTATGATGCTGGCCCACACCGCAAAGGGTGGTACACGGCCCCGGTCATCCGCCAAAACACATATATTCAGGGACTCACTTTCCGCGCCCCAAACATCACACACGCAGAGGAGGTCGCCCCACCCCCTTTTTTTTTTCTCTCTCTCTCATGTAATTATTATCTAATAAATATGTTTTTCGCCAACATCACTATCGCGCCACAAATGCGCAATACCTAAGGTGTCTCAGTGGATACCACGCACGAAACGGGTGTTATGGTATCGTCAGTCACGACCTATCGACTTCCTGTCAATGTCTTAGAGCTCTGAATACTTTGTGATCCTGACAACGACAGGCTCAGCAATTGTGAGCATTCCGATATTGTGACAAACACGCGTGCACTTATTGTCGCGTACTGCGCGCTAGTCAGTGCGCGACATTTTTCATATCAAGTGCGGCAGTATGACGCCGCTTGGTGTCAGCGGCGTAGTGTATGGCAACGGGATACTGCACTGAAGCCAACTCTTTCTCGCGCAACATTTCTTTTCATAAACGACTTGCAGAATTTCTTGTATTTCGAAGAACCTCTACAGATTCATTTAGGATGCGAAAAGTTCCGGCGCTTCATTTTCGACAACAGTATGCGCGCACGAAAAAAAAAATAATATATGAGGAGCAAGCGAAGGAAGATTGGGAATGAGTTCCGTTCCGTAAGGCGATATAAAGCTGCGTCTTCGGTGTTGCCAAAACTCAAAGCGGGCCGTTGCAGTCGCCGTTCGACGCGTCGCGCTTTGCTAGGCCATCGGTATAGATTTGCATAAATCTATTTGCCACGTCCTCCTTCTCTTCTTCCCCCACCTAACGACGACGTCTCTGCAATTTCTGTGCGCTCGTTTGTCTGGCTGCTGCGCGCGCTGTATATTTCCTCCGCGTATGCCACGTCTCGCGGGAGTTGAGCTCCTAAGTGGGCAGCAAAAGCGGCCGGCCGCCTTCATTCCCTTATCCCGGCCACCCACCTCCCCGATACGGGTCGAGTTTGAGCGAGTAGTACATGCGTGTCTCTCACTCGCGTAAACGCGTGGGAATTGGTCTCGTAAACATGTGCGTCTACATTACTCAGTGCCCGCCGCCTACGCCGGTCTCGCCGTCCTTCGTGACGCACCATCTTCCCAGCAGCGAAAAAAAACGCCGCGGTGCGGACTGCGCCGACACGCCTAG
>NC_139344.1:81674321-81681821 GCF_055883805.1 Amblyomma maculatum | reverse complement strand
AGCGACAGTGCGCTACTGATCGAAAGTTATAGCACTGAACTTCAACGCTAACCTCCTTAACTAGCCTTCAGCACTGACCGGTCTAACGTTCGCCGTACCGATAGCAGGTTAGATTAGAGATATTCCGTATTTCGGGAATATTTCGACGATTTCGATGTTATCCTGGAGAAAAAAAAGAAACAAGTTTTTTAACGTGGGGAAATTTCTCGCGCGCTGATTCGCAGTGACATTCGACGTACCTTATCGCAGGCTATTCACCAGGCGAAAAGTTTTTACTTCAATAAAACTCTGCCTAGTTTCATTTAAAATGACCCCCCAAAATTTTGGAACTTTTTAAGCGACCGAAAGAAACAGGTTGAGCGGATTTTAGACAATGGTACTATGATTGAAAACCCCGAGCTTATCGCGCATCACTTTAATACTTACTTTAGTAGCGTCTTTTCTGATTCATCCGATCTTCAACGTGAGAGTTCATCACATGTTCCTGATCTTCATATCTCATATCAGGGCGTTCTAAATATGATTCTGCGACTAAAGGTTAAATCTTCGCCAGGGCCTGATAATATTCCAAATGCCTTCCTTCGTCGTTATGCTGAGCCCATAACCAGATTCCTCGTTATCATCTTTCAAGCGTCAATAACATCAGCAACATTGCCCCTAGACTGGAAATTGGCTAGAGTCGTACCAGTATTTAAAAAGGGGGACCGCCGTTCTGTTCTTAACTATCGGCCCATTTCGATTGTTTCATCTTCCTGCAAGCTCCTGGAGCACATATTGACCAATTACATTAATGACTTTCTGGAAAGACACCACATTTTATCCCCTTTCCAGCATGGCTTCCGGAAAGGGTATTCCACCGTTACTCAATTAGCTACAGTAACTCATCATATTGCTTCGATTCTCGATAAAGGTGGTCAAGTTGACATGATTTTTCTAGATTTTAGTAAGGCATTTGACCGCGTTCCGCATGACAAATTAATCTATAAATTACAAATCATTGATCTTCCTAGTTTCATAATTGCTTGAGTATCTGAATATCTAGCTGGCCGTAATCAATATGTGGAGATAAAAAGCCACACTTCTAACGTCCTACCAGTTACTTCCGGTGTACCCCAAGGTATTGTGCTTGGCCCCTTACTTTTCCTGATTTTTTGTAATGATATTGTAAATGTCATTAACGAGCCTACTAAAATCCGCTTATTTGCAGATGATTGCATCCTTTTCAACGAGGTACAGAGTATCTCTGACCAACATGCCCTAAGCTCTAATCTTACCAATATTGTAACCTGGTGTAATGAGTGGGGAATGAAAATTAACACCGAAAAATCTGTCCTACTTCGCGTTACCAACAAGAAAAAACCGTTTATATTTTCTTATTCTATAGAGGGCATGCTTTTAACTGAGGTCACTAAATTTAAGTATCTGGGTGTGACGCTAACGAACAACTGGAAGTGGAATTCCCATATTAGCGACATCTGCTCATCCGCGTTTCGCAGGCTTTGTTTACTGCGACATAAGCTTAAAGATGCCCCTTCACAGATTAAAAAACTAGCTTATACAGCCTTAATAAGATCCAAACTCGAGTACGCATGCGTCATCTGGGACCCACATACAAAGTTAAACATAGATGCGCTTGAAAAAATTCAGCGAAGATCAGTTCGTTTTATCTTCTCAAAGTACAGTCGCACTGACTCTGTTTCAAAACTTATGCATGGTGATGGTATCAGAACTCTACAGTCCAGACGCAAGTTTTTGCGTCTGAAATTTTTATTTTTATTAATAAACCGCAAACTTGCTCTTGATCCTTACCCGTATCTATCCCCTCTTGCAGCGCGCATAACCCGCCATACCCATCCCCTTTCTCTTACACCTTATTTTGCTAGGACAAACTTATTCAAATTTTCGCTCTTTCCCCGGACTGTTCATGACTGGAATGATTTACCTGCGTATTGCCTTCACTCGCTTGACTCCATTGACAGTGTGCTGCAATCAAATGGTTGATGTTATCCTTATGTATTTTGTTTTTGTAGCACCGCATCAATTCATCAATTTGTTTTTTTTTTGTTTTGTTTTTTGCTTTTTTGTGTGCCCTGATCACGTACCATTGATTCAGTTTATGTATCTTGTGCTTGTATTTCATCGTTCTCTACATCTTGTATGCCCCTCCTGCCTGGGCTTTTCGCCTGCAGTATCATATAAAGAAAAATAAATAAATAAATAGAAAATCACTGAAGTAAATGACTATCGTTTTTCTGAAGTATTGATTATACTGGATACCCGTTACTGTGCAAGAAAATTCAATTGCATACAGTAGCTGCGGTTTCAAAATGTTGCCAGACTCTTATTCTGGCTGTCTTTAACCATAATAAAGAAGTTGAGTCAAGAATACTGTATCTATTTGCTTGCACGAATTCATTCGTCTCAGTAACAGTTCCGCTGCTGCAAGCATTTTTTTCCTGGTGAATATACGATGACAAATGACTCGCATTAAGTTTACAGCAATTTCTACTGACAGAAAGAAAATCAAATGTGTCCGCATTTAATAAACTGTATTCTACTGCAAGAAAAAAAAAACGAGATATCGGATATCTAAGAGGAGGACCAGGCTGAGCTCACCTTGCCCATTTGGTAGCCCTGACCTAAGGGTGCGGGAGAAACTTGAGGAGCAAAACCTTAATGAGCGCCTGCAGTTACGCAGATCGTTGATTGTGACGCATGTCTGAATAGGGAATCTTGCTACAGAGGGAGAACTCGTGAGAATAAAAGGAGCTTGTTTTATCTTTTCCCACCCTTATTTTCGAAGCATATCAATGGTACACAGAACCCTCTGTGTGTTGTTCAAACAAGGCAGCGCTCAGAAAATTCGCGCGCAGTTGGCAAATGGCTTTGCCTTCCTACATTACGGGACGCCCTCTGTTGCCATTATTTCTAATTACGCGCAAACCGGGACATGCTGGCACCCGTTGGCAGCCCTCGCGGTACGTTTTCGCGCTTTACACGCGGGGAAAAAAAAAAGAAATGGGGGGAGGGGGTGGGGAACGTATTAGGCGCAGAATGCAAGAGCCAAGGAAAATCCAACGAAAGCGCATGAGCTGTACGCGCCGTTAGCGGACTCTACTCAAACATGGCGAGCCTAGAAGTTCCGAACGATGCAAACTATGTGCGCACATAAAAATGAGAGCGCGCGGTCCTACAGCGCAAAACTTACCCGAAACGTTAAACAACACGAATCGGCTGCGGCAGATGAAATGGGTGTGCGAAAGATTGAAGCCGGTTATGCGCGGGCTTGTGCTCTGCACAGGAATTCGGAGTAACTTTATATTGTATGTATACCAGCAAATGCTCTGCCAATAGACCAGGAAAAAAAGAAGCTTGCTCAAGCCCAGTAATGTATTTACTCAGAGCCCGCAATGTTATCTTCACATTAACAAGAAAAGCTAATGACGACGAATGCGATGCACACATAAAGGGAAGCAGCAGCAGCAGGGTAGGTTAATGTGCATATATTTCCATCTCTCTCTCGCAAAGTGATGCTGCGGTATGCAAAGGCATTATAAGCACTGCCAAGTTATGCGGGTTCCTGCACCTAAGCAAATTTTCAAAAGATGAGAGACAGCAGTGTATTTTCTCCGCTGATAAAACTAGCACTAACTTGAATTTGCGAACTTGATATGAGTTTTTATATCTCACTAGGGCTTCCACAAATATTGAATACAACGTTGCTATAGCATCGCACGCGAAAAAAATAAAAGAAGAAAAACAAAATGTAGGACGCCGCTTTTTCAGAGTCGCAGTTTATTTCTGTCAGGTGTCATGCCTGACTTGTGGAACCTTTGTTTGATTGCACGCTCTACAAAATTCAGGATGAACGCAGCTATGCAACCGCGACAATAGTGGACAAAAATTAAGAATGATAAAGTACAAAAAGTTGCGTAGGTTTAAGGCAAATTAAAGAAAAAAAACGGAGTCTGTTTGGTTCTTACAGGTTAAACTAAAAACACGAATTACACCAGTGTTCAACTCTACTCTTATACCTGTTGATGTTATTGTTGTTCAGAGACACTTGTACGCACGGTGCAGCATTAAGGAAACCGTTCACTTGCAAGCGCGAAGAAGATATCGCAGAGAGCCCTGACGCTTGGCCTCTGGCCACAAACGTGGCAATTCACATCACGCTCGACAGAACTTAAAACGAAATAATATAATCGGGGCCTGTTCTGCACTTACGCAAACATTTCATTCCAGAAACTGGTATTTCCTTCGTTGTCCCTGGTCCCCTTCCCCACCTTTTTTTTTTTTTTTTCTTACTCCTTCATCGGTCTCAGAGCGAGCGGTAGCAGTACCACGCTCCAGAGGCTAGTTCCACTCGCTATTCTTTTCTATTTTCCTATTTAAAAATGATGTCCCAAGACTTGGCTCTGGCCGAAGCGCACACAAGAATCCAAACGACGCCAAGAGAGCGACAGAAAGAAAAACCGAGGACATTGCCTCAACTGGAGCAGGAGCGGTTGCTTTCAAACAAGTTCTGAACTACATCGCTTCGTTGATCTGCTGAGCGGCGTACCAAGGAATTTTAGGGAGATATACTTTATGGCGATTTGCTCTCAAGCAGCAACCTTAAAACTGCCCTCATTAGTTCCTACCGTTGGGATTCAGTGCCATGGGAAATTAGAACAAGTGTTCTGCAGTCTCAACAACCATGGAAGATTGAGAGATGGTGTAACAAGAAAGAAAGAGGCCGAATAAAACGGCTGTGGGCGGTTGCCAAAAAGAAAAGTAAAATATTTTGTGGCTACCACTTTTCAAAAAAACACTTAAACAGTCCTTTTTTTCGGATGTGGACATTCGCACAAAATTTAGCTCTAAGAGTAGGCCATGTCTGAAACTGGAGCATGTGCCACGGTGCTTGTATTTCAGAGCATTTGCACAGAAAATACGCACTTTCTCACAGAGACTGGAAGCATACAGTTTTCGTAAAACCTTGAGAACGTCACCTTCGTTGGAACGGGGGCTAGCATTTTTTCGGCTACTGAACCCACCTTTGAACTCGACCGTGACGGCCCCGTTACGATGGAGGAGAAACGCAAAGGTGTCCGTGTGTTTTGATGCCAGTGCACGTTAAAGGTCCCCAAGTGGTGGGATTTATTCCGCGGGCTTACGCTACGGCACCTCTTCCTTTTTTTCTGCTTGATCGATCTATGGCAGGTAAAAATAGGCAATTTTTTCTTGTTTGTCTTTTTCACTTTTGTCATTAAAAAAATAGTACACAACATCTCGGAAAATATGCCTTTGAAATTACGAGCTTAAATGGGCAACAGTAGTGGTTTAAAAGTCCCGCCAAACATGCATACCCACCTCTTTATAAAGGAGCGGTGGCTCACAGTATAGTTTGTTTTCCTTAAACGATTTGCATGTGCAACTTATATAATTTTTTTCTGAAATTCACAGGTCAATTTCTTCGTTTGCCTAGTTCATAATTTTACCGGTAGGCGACCTTTCAAGCTTTTCAAACCTAGAGTTACTGTATATATACAGTAACTCTATTCAAACCGGGCTTAGCATGTTTTTATAGCGAGCGTTCCAAGACGCGTTCACAATACCATTGTACACATATATCCACTCCGCACCAGCTTTGCGAGTTTGGGCTTATTCTACCTATTTCTGCTAGCCGATGACGTGGACAATTATTTTGGCTCCTATAATTACGGAAATAAGAGAAGGAAGAAAGTCCCTGAAGAGCTCGGCAAAACGCTGGGAGTGTTCTGCTCTGTGGCCTAAGCCGTATGGACAATACTCAGGGAACCAAATGGTACTTCTGATTTCGGCAAAATAAAAAAAAAAAAAAACAAGGAGAGCCCAGGAAAGCAAACGGAAAGGGTTTCTTTAAAATAAGTGAGTAATATGAAGGCAGCGAATAAGCCCCGGGTGAGTTTAAGTGTCATCAAAATGAAAAAATATTTCTTATTCAATATCTGAAGAAACAAAAAGCTGTTTCGGTGCCATTTAGGAACATTTTTGCAGCAGCCGTTAAAAGTAATAACATTAAACTCTATGGACACCTAAATTTATGTCTGCTGCATTGACTGAACTAGAGACATCAAAATGAACCCAATTTGTTTTAATATATATTTATTAATTGAAGAAGTTTTGATAAACCATAAGTCAAGGTTAAAAAATATTTCTCACATAAAAGAAGCGGACTTGAGAAATTATTATAGTTCAGGGAATACTGCGTATAAAAAGAAAATTGCTGTGACTTATAGTTGTTCTGATGACAACAGTTCTTTTTTTTTTTTTTTTGTAAATGTACCTTTCCCAATGTGTCGCTTTACAGTTCTTAATATTTGTTGCTTATATTGTGCTCATTACTTCTCAATAAATCTCGGTGGGCTTGACACCAGCTCATTCATAAAACACACAGCCAAGTTTCGAAATTTTTGTCTAGGCACTAAGTGAGAAACGTTGAATATTCATTACCCACACCTCGCTGGGTACCAGCCCCCTTACGCTACATCACCTCTTTCACTTTTTCTTCTAGCTCGAAGTCCAACCTCCCTCCCTTCCCTTACAGAGCGGGTCAGGTATCCACCGAAAAGCGCAACAGATATTGAGCCTTTCATTTCCTATAAACCAATTTATGTAATTACCTTCTTTTCTTTCCATCTCTATTTCCCTTGCACCCTTCGTCGCAAATAAACTGCCTCGCTCGCATTCGGCTTTGTTCCTGCGCAGTTCATTGTTAAGACGGAGAAGGCATGCTACATCTCTGGAGACTTCACCGGCGGTCATTGCATGACTTACTCTGTAGGTATATGAAGATCAGAAGCGTATCGGGACGCCCCAAAAGGAAATTGGCGCACCGGAGCGATGCCAGCGCTCTTTTCCACTGCGTTCTATCAGCAGAAGCGCATGCTTGTTGAGCACAGGTAGGGTGTTCCCACACAGGGCCGGATTAATTCAGTGACCAGGGCACGGTTCAACACAAATTATGACGCTTTGATGTTCACTTGACCTTCGGTACTGGCGCAGCCACGTTGCTTCGATCAGTGCTCGTAAGGTGCTCTTTTACTGCTTCTTGCAATGATTATATCCCTGTTCCGCCGTGATTGGATACTTGAATAACTGCAGAGCGAAATGCGAAACCCAGCAGACACGCGAGAGTGCACTACAAACCACCACCGATCTGTGACGTGAGCGTAGAATTTTAAAATGCTGTAGTAAGAAACTTCATGGACGCAGCAAGATGCGGGGACGTTGATGTCTGCCGGCTGGTCCGACTTGAAGTCAAGGAGGAAATAAACTCAGGAGAGTGCATGACGTCATGCCATCACCCTTCAAAATTCAAGTGCTCGTCAGGGACTCCCCGGTTTTAACGCCCTCCAAGTGTGTCCTACCCTTATGGAGGCAGTGCGCGTGGCTGCACCTCCCGCGGGGCGGGAGTCTGCAGTGATGCAGTGACAAGCAAAGTAGTTTCCTTTTTGTTGCTCAGGTCGCGCACGC